>NW_026725923.1:300000-449321 GCF_029784015.1 Lycium ferocissimum
TTGGTGGCCCCACATTGGACACGTGGCAGCACCAAAAGGCACGTCACTTGCTCAGATTGAGGGATTTTTGTTATTGGAGGTTGATAAATTTGTGGGATATTGGTGTAGTCTGCTACTCTTTAAGAGACAAATTTAGGTTTGAAAGGTGCATTCAAAATCCTAATATCCTTGGTAAATGATGTTTCAGCTACTAGCCATTTGCAAATTTGAAAGAAATTTTAGTTAGTATATAAACGGTTAGTTTAAGAGTTCTTATATTATCGGTAAATTTTAATTTGTGATAGCAGGTTAGTTGATACAGTAAGAATTCATTATGAATTGACAAGTTTTATGTTGACTGTTAGCTTATCACAACTCTTCTATTTTATACGAGCTCGAGACCGACAATTAATGTGAGTACGCTTGCACAGGCGAAGTTCAGCTACCAAGTTTACCAAATAAGTACCATTTTTTTTTTTTTTTTTTGCGTGTGATATCGAATTAAACCACGCACTCCACCAATTGTGTAACCCCTCCTTAACTCCTTTGAGTTTAATTAGGTCGTGCAGTCGTACTATCTAAGCGGAGCGTTTCACACGTTAGCTAGGCCCTGATTCGTATAGACCAAGGGCGAACATTGATCCTTTATAACATGAACTATCAGAGTATCTAATCCTGTTCGCTTGTCATGATTTTGCACCGGTAGGAATCCGGAGAGCCCTTCGCTTTTGGTGATCCGTAATAAACTCCATTTCATTTCCCCCTTTCACATGGAATTTCTATCTCAATCCAAATGTTTATCAAGATGTCTAGTTTACCTATAATTATCTAAGTGCCCATTTAAATGGCCTTTTTTTTGGTTAAAAGAATAATTATCTAAGTGCCCATTTAAATGGCCTTTTTTTGATTAAAAGAATATTACTACTTTATAAACCAACTGCAAACAGATGGTTGATAATAAAGTGTGTTGGTTGATTGAAGATGAGAATACATGCCGAATGCACAAAACTTGTTGTTTAGCTAGTATTCACCTACAGTAACCTGCTTTGTTTTCAAAATTACAAATTTCACTTTTATGCAAAGTTAGTGGGTTAGGTATAATTTTTTTAAGGTAACTTAATAGTATAAATTTTCAAATAGGTCGGTTATATAAATTAAACTCGCAAGTAAAACAAGTTAAAAGGACAGAAATTTAAAACAAGAATTAAGCTAAGCCCTAGAACACTCCAAAATATTGAAGCAAAACCAACAATCACTTGAAATGCAATTAAACACCTCCACACATTCAGGATTGCAAATGATTAAAGCAATATTACAAGAGAAAAAAAAAGATCTATATTACAAGGCCTTTAACATACTTCATCTCTATAAATGTTAATAGTTCAAGAAAATATACATGTGGAGCAAGTCCATTATTTTCATGAATTTATATATGGCATCCACCGACAAATTAATGTAAGCTTAAAGGTTCATGAATTTATTTTTATAAAATCATTAGAGGACAAAATGGCTAAAATATGTAGACAGAAATGTATATAATTAAGGAATAAGAAATTACATAAGCCATTCTTGGACATTAAACAGAATCCCCCTCCTATTCCTTAAAAATATAAAGACTAGATAATGAGAGAGTAAGACTAATGGTAACTTGATAGGTGAATACCAATAATTATAAGAATTATCTACCGTATAATACTCTAATATAATCTAAGCTGGCTTGGAGGAACAGATTCTAATTTTTAACAATAGCGGTACCAGGATTTTATAACAGCGGATTTAAAAGCAGTAATTTCTCAAAATTTGTAGCAAGATGATTAATTATGTGAAAAATTAAAGTAAGCACAATTCAGTTTCAAATTCAGAAGAAATTCAAAAAAGATGCTTTAGAGTACTAGCTATAGCATTAGGTCAATAAAATGGACTACAATTTATTGTATGTAGTACGCATTAGTTGACCAAATTTAGCCCTTATGATTTCTTCCATTAGTAGCTGAATTGCATCGTCACATCTGTTCAAAGTTAGTGCATCTCTGGAAATATGAACGCTCATATATAATAAACCTAATCTCACCTAACTTGATGAACAAAAAACAAAACAAAAATCCAGTTAAAACCTACTTCATCCCTTTCATTTTATACGATATCGTTTCATTATATTGGAGGACAAATAATTCAGAAAAAAAAAAGGATATTCAACATATACCATAAGTATGATCAGAACTTGTGGACTTAATACACATGTCCACAATGTCTCTATGACCATATATATAAGAGCACGCCATTAATAAAATGAAGAATTAAAGTTAAAGAGCTTTCAGATATAACAAAACATCTATTATTTTTTAAATAGACTAAACGGGTAAGAATGTTACATATCAATTATCTTTAAACTTTTTTTTAAAACTTTTTTTTTTTCTTTCTTTTTTAGTTCATGGTACACACACCTCTGTTGGGTGTTATTAACTTTAAACTTTTCCTTTTTATCCTTAATGAGATAATTTATAGTTATATATGCAACTGTCTATCTTTTGTTCTAGACAATAAGTTTTAAAAGTCCTTTATTTTCTTTCCTAAACTCCGTACCAGTACGCAAACGCTGTCATATAAATTGGAACAAAAAAAGTACATATATGTATGAAATGGATTGATATGGAGATCTAACAAAGAAGTGGCAGCACAGAAGGTTTATAGCATAACATCGTAATAATATCCACTTCAACTATCACCCATGAAAAACAAGAAAAACAATACAACAAAAGTAACTGTCTTGAGAGCATTACATATTAGTAACAAACTATATCTAAAACCACCTTACAATTGAAAAAAAGTTAATATATGCAAAATGATATTCTGATTTTACATTGTCCAAAAGTTAATTAAACTCTAGAAAAATACTCATTAATTAACAATATTAGTCTGTCCACATAGAGTTGCACCTGCATTATCATGTGTCTGATCATGACCTTCTGCCACTGCTATTATCTTCTGATTTTTTCTTGATATTTTCCTTTTTTTGTCATAGCTAATGCCTCTAGACTTAGACTGAAAATTACGAACATCGCGTAAAAAAAGCTTAACTGCTCGAGCTCCAAACGGGTTCATTTCTGAATTCCCTCCATGTTCTTCATAAGCAGCTCGAAGACGCCCTATAAGGGCGTCAAGGCTTCCCCAAGCTTGCCTTAAAGGGCAAGTGCAGGGTGCCGGAGGATCTGGCACCCCGAAAAATGGGCAGTTTTGGTTATGGACTTTAGTCTTGCCGAATTGGTCTAGGTACCTGTTAGAAGTTTAAATAGAATATGAACAATACAAATTAGCAAAAAGTGGAGAGAAATTTGAAAACTAACTTGGTATACATTGTCTAGATAGGGCAGAGCCAGTAAATTATACAACAACAACATGCACCGTATATTCCGACAAATGGAGAGAACCAGTAATTTATATAAAGAGAAATAAAAAAAAACCTAGAATGACATAGATTTTTTTAATCCAATCACCTTGGTTACAGGAATGACATAGATGAGATTCAAACTTGAGATCTAAAGTAACTTTTCAATTTAACCTCTTCCCTCTTACTAGCTCTGGCCCTGGTCATAGACATGACAGACCTATACACATTAAGGCCACTTTTTTTTTTTTTAAAAAAAATTGTTTTTATTGGGTAGGGAAAGGGAAAATGGTAGAGAAGATAACAACGTGGGGATTCGAATCCTCACCAAGAAGGTGAAAGTTCAGGTAGCTAATCAATTGAGCTACTAGATCCCTACACACATTAAGGTCACTGAATGCTCAAGCACCCACTATTTTTACTCGAACATTATATTTTTATATTTGAAACTAGTGCTATATATAACATAGAGGAATATTGATTGAACACCTAATCTTACAAAGCAATTCTTGATTAAAGGCAATATCGAGCACTCACAAAAAATTACAGTATATATACAAGAATAAAATTATTTTTTTATGTATATATAGTAGATGTTGAACACTCCTTGACTTCTTCGTGTATACTTCTTCGTATTTTTTGAATCCCCTAAGTGAAAATCTTGACTCCGCCACTGCTTATAAATTAAAATTTGTGAGTCTATCCCGGGTCATATATACCAAACAATAAAGTGAACATGCCTATTTATAGGCTTACATTCAAACACAAATACTAGAACAATCTTTAACAACTACCACGATTTTGATTAAGGACCAATATTTTATCCTTATTTGACTAAATAAAATTGTGAAAAATATATAGAAACTATCATAACAAAACAAAAAGGAATAAGTTTCTCTCTTTTTTTCAACTTCAGAACATTGGTTAGGAGTTTTATGCATAAGCAAACATTCTCCTATCACAAGATACACAGTAAGCTCCCAAAATTAAAGAATGCTACGTACATACACATCTAAGTGTTAGTATTATTAGACTAAAGTATTATACTACTTTAAAAAATTGGTTAGAAGTTTGGGTTACTATTCAACAGTACCTTAGATATTCCAGAACATGAACACTGCTGCAATGAAGAAGCGACAATGGGGTCGGACCGTAGTTCCTTAAGTACTGACAAAAAGTGTTCCAATCTCGACGTTTCTGGTTCTCATATCGACTCAATGGAGGAGCTGAAAGAGTATTATTGTTGCTCGGGATAGTGTTTCTTGAAGTGAAATTTTCTTTTGTTCTTGCAAAATCCATTGGAAGTATATGGTACTGAACAAATGAATTATGCTTTAATTTCTATCTTATACTACGTGAGATGCTAACCAGCAAGAAGATAAATGTTGAAATCCTATATATATTTCTGTAACAAGAAAGAGAGCCAGAAAAATCACCTTTCTGTACTAAAAGACTGGTTCCAGAAATAGGAAGAACAACTTCTCAACTATTATGACTGAAAAATTTATTGGTCAGTAAGAGGACTATTGGGGTCAAACATATGGACTTGACCTAGTCTAGCATGGTCAAAGTTGAAGATGAAAATGGAAAAATATGGAGGAAATCAAATGGAGTATATCCCCTAATTAATGACACTGCAACATTATACATATATAGTTACGCATCCTCGATTACTGATTATGGAGGTGGCTAGCACCACACAATAGCTACAAATTAAAATTCCATGGCCAGTTAAGAAAAGGATTTCTCTAGCTAGAGTAGTATTTTGAAGTTCTTTGGATGAAAATCTTGAAAAATCTGAAATTAGTGAGTGAAAAAGAGATGATAAAATGATAATCCTCTAATTAATGACACTGCAACATTATACATATACAACTACGAATCTTTAACTACGAATACGAAAATTGTAGCTAGTATCAAATAATAGCCATAAAAATTTAAATTCCATAGCTAATTACCAAGAAAAAAAGGATTTCTATCTAGAGCAGTATGTTGAAGTTCTTTGGATAAAAATCTTGAAAAGAGCTGAAATAGTGAGCAAAAGAGAGAACATCTAAGAGATGATAAGATAATATCCTCGATCGAATGACACTGCAACATTACATATATACAGTTACAAATTCTCAGCTATGAGCATGAAAATCATGGCTAGTAAGCAATTAATTGCCACATAAATTAAAAGTTCATGGCTAGTTACAAAAATTTAAAGGGTTTTCTCTAGAACAAAATTATGAAGTTCTTTGGATAGAAGTGTTGAAAAAGAGCTGAAAATTAGTTAGGAAAAGATAACAAATTCTCTGATTTTTTTGGTACAAGAAAAAGAGGAATTTAGAGAAGAGAATAGAGAGACATTACTATCCATGTGTGAATTATTTATAGAAAGGTGGGGTGGTGGGGGGCAAGAAAATGAGAAGTGTAGAGAGAGCGACATTTGTGGAAAGATTTATTCTGTGAGAATTGAAGGGAAAGTTTTTTGTCTTTAGTTTGGCATTTATTGAGGTTGCAGAAATAATGTATGTACGGACGTTAGGTTTTGCTTGTAACCCCTACGAGTAAGTATACTCCCTGTGAAGACACGTGAAACAACTGAAAGCAACAAGTCTTTAATTAAGAATTAAATCACTACAAGCCAACAAATCCAAGGAAACTTCATAGCAATGTCCAATCCTCGGTTAAGTTTGTTTTAGCATCAAAGTTAAAATTAGGTGTGTTCAGCTATTAAGGTACGGTATGATATGATATGACTTTAAAAATTTTGGACCCGTATTTTTGATTTTTAATTTTTAAAATGTTCTATTATTGTCATATCGAATTAGTTCGGTATGGTTCAATTTTATGTGGTACGATAAGTCAACATACAAGCATGGTTTAATTTCTATTTCGATTTACTGTGGAGGATTATAACATCGACGATGGTGGAAATAATTTCATAATATAAATACTATTTTTTGTGAAAAAAAAAAGATTATATTGAAAGTATAATGCATAATATATGCCAATTTCCTTAAAAGATATTGATCAAGGATAAGACAAAAGACTTGTTCTGAATGCATAATAAAGAAAAATGTAAACGGAGAATCCAGTGGCTAATTTCTTAAACAATACTATTAAGGTCGTCTTTGGAGATATTTATATCTCTTCTAATTAAAAAAATCAACAACCAAGATTGATCATACTCTCAAAACAATTTAATATCGTTTGTGAATTGCGTTAGTGTGATGTCTTAGGATGACATCATAATAAAGTTTACATTTAGATCATTATGATGTCAGCTTATTAAGTCCATTTTTCCTTTCACAATTACTACCTATTTATTAACTATTAGTAGCTCCTAATAGTTTTTTTTTTTTTTTTTGATTTTACAGAAAGTTATCACGTTATTAAGACGTTCACCCAAAAATTCAGTCAAAAATAATTTTTCACCACTACTTTATATATTATTGTCGTCAGTGGCCACTACTACTACATCACTAGCCATCCTCCACCAACTGTCAACCAACAATAACAACAATAATATACTAGTGTAATTCCATAAGTGAGGTATTGAGAAAGCAGAGTATACACAAACCTTATCCTACCTTGAGAGGTAGAGAGGCTGTCAACTACTATCGTCAAACCTCCAACTACATACTTTCACCACCAGTCCATTTGCTACCACGTCCATCCACCCCCATAACTGTCGTCAATTACTACCGCCAAATTACCAATCACCTCTACCATCAGCTGTCACTACTATCATTAGCCAAGATCAATCACCTTCAATTCACAACGAGTCACCCACCCACATCCATCTCTTATCGCTTTTTAGTTTCTTTTCTCCATTTTTAATACTTATCTCCTTTCGAATATCAATTTTTATTGTTTTAACAATTAATTTTACGTGTATATCTGTGCAAGATAATTTTTTCTTGAAATAAATAATAGATTTTTATTAGAACTATTATACCCACGTTTAAAGTGTTACTAGTACAATTTAATTGAGTAGCATTGTCGTGTAGGAACGATTTTGAGGAAATTTCGCTTCGCCGATGTACTCTAATTTATTGTATAAAAAAGACAAAAAAGTGCCACGTACTATTTTATACCACAAGTACATTATTTCGCAAGTAAATATCAAGAAAGTGATATAAATGGTCTTTAAAATTGCAGCTAACTTCAATTGAGTCACTGTTGTTGGACCCATGGACCAGCTTAATTTATTGTCACGTACCAGAGTCTGGTAACTAATTGAGTATACTACCAAATACTGACTCACTCCCGGTGTTTACGCTAAGTATGTTAATTATCTATATATTATTAAAAAGAGGATAGTTTGCAATAGAATTTGGACAAGTGGCAGCGCAGGAGAATGCCATGTGTTAGTTTTAGGACAACAATTAGTTAATTAGTTATTGTTTTAAATTAAAAATAACAACATATCTTTTTTTTAAGTAGTGGTTGTAGACAATTTTTCACAAAACTGAACAGTTAGTTTTTATATGAGTAATGGTCTTGAAGGCCACGTTTTGCATATTCTTCCAACTTTGAATTTCTTTTTGTTTTAATAAATTAGAATGAGTTTGAATTATAATTAATAACTAATTTTAGTTATTAGTTATTTTTTTAAATTAAAAATAATAAAATATCTTTTTTTAAGTAGTTAATTAGTTAGTTATTAGTTAATGTTTTGAATTTAAAAAAAATTACATTTTTTTGCACGGATTGCCCTTCTTTTGGGGTGGTCTTTAAATTTTGCCCTATATTTATGTTGTGTTCTTTAAGTTTTGCCTTCGACTTGGATACACGAGGGTTAGGTTTGCATAAAATAAAAAAATAATTTCGCAATGCAGGGCTGGGGGAGTGTATGCCGGATCCAGCATACAATCCTTAAGGAAAAACTAAAGTTATGCTGGAGGGGGCAGACTTTGTCTTGAGACATATATTTTATTTTATTTTACTTTTCAAGGCAAACTTTTAATTATGTCTTAAGAAAAAGTTCCGCCTTATGGGGCATACTTTTAGTTATGCCTTAACTAAAAGTGTGCCCCATAAAATATAACTAAAAGTATGTCCCGTAAGACGGAATTTTTCCTTAAGGCAAACTTTTGGCCGAACTTTTCCTTAAGACAAACTAAAAGCTTGCCTTAAGGAAAAGTTCTGCCTTACGAGGCATACTTTTGGTTATGCCTTAATTAAAAGTCTGCCCCATAAGACATAATTCCTTAAGGAAAAGTTTTGCTCCATAAGGCATAACTAAAGTTATGCCGGATCCAGCATACAATCCTTAAGGAAAAACTAAAGTTATGCCGAAGGGGGCAGACTTTGCCTCGAGACATATATTTTATTTTTTTTACCTTTCAAGGCAAACTTTTAATTATGCCTTAAGGAAAAGTTCCGCCTTATGGGGCATACTTTAGTTATGCCTTAACTAAAAGTGTGCCCCATAAAATATAAGTAAAAGTATGCCTCGTAAGGCGGAAGTAAAAGTTATGCCTTAATTAAAAGTCTGCCCCATAAGGCATAGTTCCTTAAGAAAAAGTTTTACCCCATAAGGCAAAACTAAACTATGTCTTGAGGAAAAGTTATGCCCCCTCCGGCATAACTTTAGTTTTTCCTTAAGAATTTTATCTTTGGATCCGGCATACACTCCCTCCAGCCCTGCCTTGCGAAATTATTTTTTTATTTTATGCCTGAGCGGGGGTTCGAACCCAGAACCTCAGGTATCCAAGCTAAGGAAAAAACTTAAAGACCACAAATATGAGGGGTAAAACTTAAAGATCGCAAATATGAGGGGCAAAATTTAAAGACCACCCTAAAAGAAGGGAAATTTGGCGAATTGCCCAAAAAATTACATATCAATATTTAATTTCACGTGAGGCTTCTTTTGTACGTGCATTGTTGTTATTTTTTTTAATTTTTTTTTTTAAATGTGGTAACTAACAAATTCCCCAGACTTCCATTAGCATATGAATAGGAAAAACTAACCCCAATGGCCCACGTATTCCCAAAACCTAAAACTCCCTATCACGATATCACCCACGCTCTTATTTTGTTTTTCCTCACAAATAAAAAAACTAAACCGTCTTAACAAAAACTGCTTCGAATTTTCAATGCAAAATCATTAGCAAAAACTCTACTACCATAATTCCAAGACTTTCATTTCTTTTTTTTTTTTTTTTTATAGTGAAGGATGATGCGGGGAAAAGAACTTTCATCTTCATTGATCACTCATGTTTTCCCTGTTTCTTAGCTGTCAAAATTCAAGCAAAAGATGGATGTCAACAGTGAGCATCTAGAAGCAGCAAAGATGAAGCGGAAGGCTTGGTGTGAGATGAAATTTTATGTAATTTAAACCATCAAGTACATATTTTCTGTTTCGTGATTCTTTCTTAGTAGATCTTCCATCTCAGTGCAAGTCACAATACCAGAATTTGGGCGTGACGCTTGGTTAAGACTTAGGACTTAAGCGGTGAGGAGAAGTTACTTATTAGAAGTAAATTAACTGCCGAATTTCTTATATTAAAATAACTTGAAATTTTATCCATATCTATTACTAATATTTTAAAATTATTTTTGTATGATTTGCTTGATATATATCCGGTTATAATTGTGTGGTTGCAATTATCTTTTCAATCAATTTGAATTAAAACTTCCACAGGTAACCGCGTTACCACTTTATGTTTAGTTGAAAAGTGTCTAATAGATGTTGACTAAATGCCCCAAAGAAATGTCGCCTTAATTCTGGCTTTGTAGAAAACAATGAAGGATGCTGATAGCTGATTATATGGCTTAAAACTCACGGGATGACCATTATCGAGCCCTCGTGCAAGAGTGAGTATTTGTGCATGTTCTTTGTTGTTTTTAGCCGTTGTGGAAATAGTGGATGATTACGGCATAGTAATATTTTCTTTCCCTCCTTAGCATCAAAATGCTAGATCTAAGGTTGGACCATTTCTTTGATGGTGTCAATTTAGTTTATTTAATGTAATTTTTTGGTGAATGTTTCTAGAAGGCATCTGAGAGGGAATTGCACATTATTCATAATTTAATTTGGCACCATTCATAGTACTGCTTTAATTCGTAACCTTTACGTTCTCATCTCCTTTCTCCCAGGTAATTGTTGACGATGTGACATACATTGAAACAAATAGTGCAGCAGTTAAAAGAGAGTGGGTAGGAGTGGTGCTTTTTGCTACAGAAATTGATCTCGAGGCAGAAAAGTATGTTCCACTTCCTAAAGGAGAGGTTCAAAAAAGAAGGAGATAGTCCAGTTACTCTCATTCGTATGAAAACAATTAAGCCATTTTGTTCTATCCACTTGGTTATGAAATGAACTTCAGGTAAAAACACTACCTTTTTTTGTTCAACACTTAAGCTGCCAAGCTACCTTTTTTTATTAAGCATTTTTTCCAGAATGAAAAAATCGATTTAATCTGGTTTGAGTATTATTAAGATGTTTTATGTTTCTGAATTAAAGAAGAGGAAGAAGCTGCAGAGTTTTTTTGCTTTGAATTGATCAAGAATATTGAGTGGAATTACAGTGCTATGCTCTTTCAATTTCACTTTTCGCTTTTTCCTTTATTTGCCTCTTTTGAAATGGATGTGGACTTTTGCAAGTTTCATTTTTATCTACATTAGAAGTTTTCTCCCTTTTGCTACCTGAAAGTTTTCATCTATACTGTGAATATCTTCATTTACATGAGTGTGTTTTTCAGGGAGCCAGAACCATTATTACCTTCACTTAGAAGCTTGATCATATTGACAACACCAGCAGGAATTAATGACAATAAAATAGTAATTGCACCTCCTGCTTCTTCATTGATGACAATAGAATAGCAACTTGACCTTCTGCTTCTTCATTCAATTAATCTATTAAGGTATCATCTATTTCTTGGTTGCTTATACAATTTTCGGTCATATGTATATATCTGTTTTGGGTAGATTTATGAAAATAAAGACGAAATTGAAGCAATTAAAGGATTTAAGAAACTTATTTCTGATTATTGTTAGTGATGGTGTGAGAATTAAAACTCAAAACTTGGAACAAAAGATGTCATGAATGTAAAGGGAATATAAGTTTCCTCTTCTTTTATGGGACGTTTTTGATGTGAAAAAAGATTTCCTTTATTGTGAATGTGATTGATTATTGTTTAAACCAAAAAAAAAAAAATCAATTGATCCCTAGCTACGACTTCTCATAATATTTGATGGAAGTTGCATGTCTTCGCCCGCTCCCCCATACATGGTGGAATCCATTGTATTCGTTGGTAAAGCACGTGATTACGGCCTCAACATGTCGTCATTTGTTGTTGGTTTTGTTCGAGTCATTCTCAAGGTAAAGAAAAAGGAGGGAGGGTACTTTTCCTTTACATTTAATGTGATTTTGAAATTACTAGCATGGAACTATGACAATTATAGCGTAAAATGGTAATATGCAAACAAGCAGCTCGAGGCCGAACCTATGTATATGTATAGAACAATTTAGAAAGTTGAAAATCCTAGACCATGTTTCATGTCTATCATGGAAAACTGAGTAGCAAACCTACTATATCATTTTAGTAACTAATGTGTTGGTAGAAGAGTTCTAATTTGTTTAGTAATGCGTTATTACTCATTAAGAAAATCTAAAGCTTTGATCTACTCTGTAAATAAGAAGAAGAAAAGAGGATGATGATTCATATACATTACGAGTTGTATTACATTCAATTGAAAGATTAACAAGCTTAGAACTTCGTGATCTGTTGAAATATTTAGGGACCATGCATGAGCCATTTTAAAGCTTATGATGTTTTTAAAGGAAGCTATTGCAAAGTAGAGGTGGGTAAACTTTAGGATAAAGAACTATGGATGTTGTCAACTGTTTATGTTCATACGGAGGGTCAAGAACTGGACAAATTTTAAAAATATTTGAATGGCGGCAATAAAAGGAAAAATCAAAGCCCTTTGAATTTAGACCGAAAGGGAAAAACGTAGGACAGCTAAATTGCTCCAAGAGGGATTCCACCATTGGAGTTACTTTTTACTCAGAGTTTCAACTTTCGGGGAAGAAGGCATTCTCAATAACAAGATTTTTGGGTTCTTAGGCATCAAGAGGTACGTTGAATCTCAAAACTTTTGGTTTCTTTATATAATTTGGTATGGATAAACTAGACTATGGATGGATACAGTACATTCGGTTAGATTCGAATTTATGAAAATCTAGGATTCATTAAAATTCTTCATATACAAATGATGAATAGGAAATCTATCTATTATTAAAAGGAGAGGAAAAAGAATTAACCGTGCATATAGTGGCAGAAGCCCACTAAAAATCTGGTAATCTGTATTATATATTGATTGGGAAATTTTCTGCAATATTATCTTAAGATAAAATTATAGTATACAAAATAACTGAAGATGGAGACATGTAAAATTAATATGAAATAACCTTTGGTGTTGTTTCTACCATAACTGTATTCTTGCTAACTAATGAACTTTATGTGGCATTGAAAAAGGATGTTATGGTGAATCAACGGTGAACTTAAGAGGTTTTTATCAGACAAATCTAACATGATTTTGCTCATGACTTATTGCCTTCATTGTAATCGCATGTTTGTCTCATCCATTTATGAAGTTTTGATAACGTGTTTGATATTATGCAGAGAGATAGCTGCTATCCTCTACTCCTCTATCACTTTTTCTATTAAGAGGCATATTAGAACAGGGAGGGAGGTCGGACATGCGACTTCCCATTTATGTATCTTCCTTCACGATCTTATGCTATTGGATCTATGTGACTTATATCCATTCCATATTTGGTGCGGCATTGTTTCAAGTATAAAAATTCATACATTTATCTTAGTACCATTTGAATGATAGATTTGACGTGTGCTTAGCGGTACATATTTTAAGTGAATTGATTTGTTTCAAGTGAGCTAAGATTTTGAACTGTACCAATTTGAAGGACTTTATGTTAATTTCTCTTATCACATTTATCTTACAACTATTTTTTTTTTGTTCATTAGGACAAAAAGTAGTTAATTAGTTATTAGTTATTAGTTATTGTTTGAATTTAAAAATAATTAAATATCTAAAAAAATTTAAGTTGTGGTTGTAGTGTTACCCAATTGTTTACAATAAGGAAATAAATTGAAAATCACGTTTCTGCCGGATCAAGTGGTTACAACTTCCAATTTTAACTTTTAAAAATTTGTAATTCATTTTCCTTTAAATTCTACTTAGAAAAATGAGAAATGAAGGGGAAATTGCTATTCCTAAAAAATTGCAAAAAATGCTATCCATGTTATACTATTCCTAAAAAATTGCACAGATTAAAAAAATTCCTAACTAAACTACCCTATTACCCCACGAACTCCACTTCATGCACCAAAACCCCCACGTCCCTTTACATGCACTACACGTCTATACCACAATAAAAGGCATCAGCACCTTCAAATACACAAGCACATACGCACGCTTAAATTTTTTCTGTCTTTACTTTCTCTACAAATGCAGGCGAACACATAATTAATTGGTATGTGTTTACAAAGCTTTATTTGGATCATTTGGTGACAAGGAAACAACCATTGAATGTAGTACGCCTTTTTTTTTTCCCTTTCTGCTTAACAATATGCTTTGTCTGTTAAAAAAGAGTAATATTTTTCTGTATTAATTTTCGGTATAGTTTCTTCATTTCCATGTTGTTGGTCTTTTTTATAGACATGATAAAGCAGAATTTAAAAAATTATTAGAGCCTTAGATGTTATTGCTTAGTTTGTAAAAACAAAATTCAAAAATACTTGATAGGAACTGACTGATAGATTCGTGGTTCTTGCATTCTAGATTGTTCGATGAATTTTTTCCTCATTTGGAGAATACTTTGATTTTCACCTGGATAATTTTTTTCTTCGATGCATGCAGCTGAATGCATAATTGGTATCCATTGACAAAGCTTGATTCGAATCTTTTGGTTACAAGGAAATAAAAGCACTGGATGTGAGCACACTTTTCCCCCCCTAAAATGTGAGTTTATATCATAACTCTTTACATTATTTCAATATGTGAATACCTTGCATCAGCCATGGGATAAAGCAAGAATAGCCCTTAAAATTTTATTTTTAGTTAATAAATAATTTTTCATGGCTACGGCCGAAAAATTAAATGAAATTATCTGAAGTATCGATAAAAACAAAATAATAAAAGAAGTCCTCGATTTATCTTTGTGGAGTTGTATGAATTTAAATTCACAATAAAGACAATATGACATTATTTGGATTACACACAAAATACTAAAACGAAAATTAGTAATTGAAATATCATAGAGAATAGATACTCGAAAATATTATGTAGGAGGTCGTTCATTGAAATCAAATATGTAAGCATTCGTAAGTTAGAACAATGTCGAATAAGGATTTTTTTTAATTTTTTTTTTTTTGCATAGCACTCAATCCTCTTAATTAAATAGAGAGTAAACAACTCAGTGTCCTTCACTTTTCGCAAACTACAAATGCTTGAAACTTGCCAGGCAAAGGAGTTATCCATAGACAAAACCAGTAAATTTGTGGTGGTGTTTGCTTGCCGTGTCATTGACAGGTCTCATTATTTATAAATAAAATATATTATAAAAATAATAATACTTAGTTGAATCATCTTTGTTATTTTGGATTTGTGAAGATTAGCGAAGGGAAGAGAGTAATCTAGCATGATATTTTAATATTTCGTTACACTTACTATATATTTTCGTGTTAAAATTGTTGGTTAGTGTAAATACCTACTTGATTTGCTTATAATCACGATGTATTAATTTTCTTTATGTGAGAAAATTTAGGTAAAATAAATTTATACATGACATTTTCAGAGTATGGAATTTTATAAATTTTATTCTGGAATCTCATTTTATGCTCCTGATGTATCTTCGATCAAATTACAAAATGACAATTTGATTCATCTCCTTAAATTTTATAGAGATATTTCTATAAGGTGCATTACATTAATAAATAAGATGAATATTGAAAATTCGTTTAAAAAACAAATCCAACTAGACATGTCAGAAAATGAGGATCGATAGAAAAAGATATTTTGAGATTTAAAAAGAATGTTAAAATAAAATTGTGAAAAGCTTTGTCAACCAAAATGATTATATAAGCTAACATGTTTGACTGGCTAATCCCTTTTCTTTTTATCCTTATGGTTGTTTGTTTGCAGAAGGAAAAACATATTTTAAGATTTTATTTTTCTAATTTGAAAGTTGTATCTTCCATCGTAGTTTCTTAAAAAAAAAAATTGTTTATAACAGTTTTGTTATTTAGTCATTTATATTTATATTTTATTGTTTTAGGAACTCAAATAACAAAAGATTAAAAGTGCAATTTGGTCACACTTAAAATGAGCATTTTATCTTTACAACTTCATCATTGAATAATTGTAGCGGTATTAATATTTTTCTTTCAAATTTAAATTTATGGGACCTTCTTATTCCTAATTTTTTGCCTGAATCAAGAATGTGTTTCTGAAAGTAGTTTTGCGTGATAAAATTTATTTGAATTTGAAATCAGAAATTATTTTCCAAATATGATGGAAATATCATACAGTGAAAAGATTGCATAGTTGAGATCTTAAAAAATAAAGAAAAAATGAAAATTATTAAACAATAAAATCTTCCAATTAACAAACCACAAAAGCTTGCGTAATAAAAAAAATTGAATTAACAATGAAAACACGTATTAGAATGGTAAGATAAAAGTATTTGAATTGATTGAAACTAAAGAAATTCCAAGCAACAAAGTAAATAGGAATAACGAGAAAAAAATTCTAATTGGGAGAAAGAGATATCATTATTTAAACTAGAAATTAATTAAATTTGAATTGAAATATAAAATATTTAATTTGAATAAAAGACAAAAATATTTAATTTGAGATGATAAAATATTTAATAATGAAAATAAATAGAGATAATTAAAAAGTATATTTAGTTAAATGCGGTTGCTTATTTTATTTGTAGCAATTATTTTTTTATCACAAACAAGATATTTTTTGTACGATCTATATTTCTTGAGTAAAAGAATTTTCTAATTTTATTTTATAGAAATGCATGCTTGAAACTAAACTATTTGAAATCTTGAAGATGAAAATACAATTTGTTTCGAATTGTGTAGATTCGGAAACCTCACGACGATGATGGTAGCGTTAGGCAAACTACAAAATTGAATTGTGGGCATAACTAAGATTTATAAGATGAACTCAACTTTTTCGTGGCTCAACTTCTTTCATGTTATTACGATGTTGCGTTAGTATATTTTCTTAATATGTTAGCACATTTAATATGATCAAAACTTAAGTCAAGATTGTTACAATTATTTCTCTCCGCTCTTTTGTGAAATGATCCGCGCGCGCGGCGTATCTTAGTTAGGTCGTATTTCAAAAAAGGTCAAACCCATCGACGACGCCTTTGTGGTCGTCAAATTCTTTTCGACGAAGCCTTTAAAGTGACCCGTTCCATTTAAACACTTCGAACGGTGGGTCATTCTTATTCCATTTAGACACTTTTTGCACCGTTATCGGAGCAAAACCAACACCAAGGGGCATCGCCTCATTGCACGTCAACTTGACCAAAAATTTTTAATGGTCAAAACTTCACGAATTTACAAATTAGTGAATTTACAATTAAAATGAGTTAGCGCAATTTAATTGAGTTGGCGCAATTTAAATGGTACAGCACGGTTTAATTGGCCACTTAATCCACATAGGACTGAATGATGTTGGTTTTGCTCCGATAACGGTGCAAAAAGTGTCCCAAGTGGAATAGGAATGACCCAGCTGTCTAAATGGAGCCAGCTGCAGCGTCTTTCAGTGAAAGAAGTGGACGATCACAGGTGTCTGTCGATGGGTTTGGCCAAATGTGATTTATGAATTGTTCTGTCAGCTGTATTTTTTTTTAAAAATATTTCAAAGATGTGATCTATAAGTTACATTTTTAAAATGTAATTAACAAATGACATTTTTAAAATGTGATTAAGTTAATAACATCTTTCAGATTGTCCATTAGTTTTGGAATTCTTACACTATAGAGGGATTTTTCAAGCCAAAATTGCACATTATGGGGGCAAATTGAAACAAATATTGCCACCACATGTGAATTGCAATTTACTCGTTTGGTGTTTACTGTTTAAAAAAAAATGACATTTTGCTAAGATATTTCGTGCTTTTAATTAGTAAATATATATTTATATATAGATTATAGAGTACCTTTTTTGTGTGTGATAAAAGAGTACATAAATTGTATAAGTAGATTTTCCACTTACATTCCTTTCTGTAAAGACTATGCATATTTTTCTGTAAAATTGATGGGGTTTATTATCACAATTTGACTTTATAATGCAATATAGGTGGCAAATAATAGGGTGATGCATGTAGTGAAATACCTTTCCCGTATTTAAATGTTAATTTAGTTGATGCAAACATAGTAGAAGATATCCGTGTATATACTTGTACCATAACACAGTTCTGCATCCCACTTCGCCCTGGTACATATTCAATTTTGCCGCTAGTTATTTAGGCTTTCCCCCTCTCTAATGGCAACTAATTTGTTATTGTCGTTAGAAACTTATAACGTTCATGTATATGAAGTGTACGATGTACATAATTTCTAATTTAGAAAATCTCCAACTTGCCTTAAATTATTTAGAATTGGAATGAGATGTAACCTAAGCAGGGCCGAAATCATACAGAGGATTTATAAATCGAATTCAGTTAGTTCTAGACCGAGGCCTAGTTATTTTAATTGATATTACACAGGCAAGAAAATTTTAAGCCTGAAATTAGATAAATGGGTTTCTTTCACCAAGATAAGAAAAATAACAACAAAATTTCATGCCTCATCACTTCAACATCACTAAGAAAAACAGCTAAATAGGCAACTTAGCATCATTATAAAAGAATGGGGAAAAAGCTATTTCATACACCAAGACTCCGTTGTTACTCCAATTCGTCTAGTCTTATCTCCAATTGCTCACCCGTTGAAAGTGTCTTAACATTGACCATACCTTTTTCCCATTCAGCCTTTCCGACGAAAATCAATCTGCGTGCATTTATCCGTGCCGCTCGCTTGAACACCCTTCACAACAAGTAATGGAAAACTGGAAGTATGAGCTTGAAAGTGAAACAACAAAGACCTAATGAAGCTATATCAACAAAGAAATAGAGAATCTATAGACCATAAGCATCAGAAGAATAGCATATACCATTTAAGTGGCTTGTTCTCCAAAACCAAATCAACGCTTTGCCCTTTTTCCCTGAGAATGGTGGCCACTGCAGATGCCGCACCTTGAAGTTCCTGATCCAGTGAGCAGACAATGTTCTCTACTTGGAGGCTAAGTTCTGGTAGAAGTCCCCTTTCCTTGAGCAGCTGGAGTATCCCAACAGGGAAAGCACAAACAAATACCATTTAGACCTAAATTTTCTAACAGAAAACATACAGATGAGACAAACAAGCTAGAACAGGTTTGTTCCTGCAAACATGGTGGTTCGCAAATTGAACTTATGCAATATAGGTATATATTTTACCGCAGCACTTTCATTTCACTGAATCCAAACTAAAACGTTGAATATAGCATATCAGAGAAGAGTTACCTTGAAGAAACATATTATGAGAATAGCTGTATGCAATACACTGACAATGTTGGAGGCAAAAATTGTTCCTAAGTAGTGAATAAGACAGCTGCTGTTATGTTTGAACCTGAAAACTTAGGAGTCTGGTTAGAGAATTTGTTTTCTTCTCCATTTTCCTTCTCCCAATAAGTGGAAATGTTTTTGCCAACCTCTCTATCCTTTTCCAGACTACTTTTTTCCAGCCAAAGTGAAATTAAATTAGGTGTTCTCCTTTATCTTTTACTTTAGTGATGACGCATTGTCAAAATCTATCACGAGTGCAAGGGAGACATTTTCTAGACATTACATAAAGAGAACTTGTTCCCTTTGCTGACACGTTTCAATAACAAACTTGTTTTTCCTCCACTCACATACTCAAACTCCATCTCTATCAGCAAGACTTGCCCCATGTGAAACCCATCTTAGTGAAAGTCAACTATTCCGTTAACCAAAAGGTTACAGATCTCAGTAAAACAAGCAGAGTGTAGAAAGCAGTGTAAAATTGTCGTATGACTGGTAAAGATATGAAAAGTTGAGAAGACCATCTTGGTTGTAGCCCTTCGTGCAATCACAAATGTCAGATAAGGTGGTGGTGATTGTCATTTGGTGCATGTTGTGCGCATATGTGATCTATTTAATGGCATATGCCTACAACGGCTACAAGTGTTACTATGCAGGTTAATGATACAGTGGTGGATAAAACAGTGTCCGCGATGTTCAGAGATTGATCGATTTTAAAAGAACCAGATGGAAAACTGAGAATGGTAGTGTTTAGAAGCGAAGCAGGCAAAAAGTCTCGTCTGGACAATGTCCATAGAGTAGATGTGAACTTCCACCTAAGTTCAAAGTAGAAGCAGTTCATGGTTCAATTGGAAAACATATTAATTTTTTATCCATAGCATCCCGCAAAAAAAAAAAAAGGACTGGAAACAGGAAGTTCTACTCACTTCTACTATTACAGCATCACCAAATCCAAATCCACAAGCTGGAAGATCATCGCCTCCAAAGGTAGACAATAGCCGATCATATCGTCCCCCACCACAGATAGCCCGGAGCTTTCCTTCACGATCAAATCCCTGCAGGAAACTGTAATTACTCAATGATGTGGAAGAGATACCCCGTTTGCGAGCAAATAGTTTACCAGTAAGACGACTACAACAAGCAGTTAACCAATTCCAAGTCTTCTTGAAATACACTTCCATGCACAGAGTTCAGAATATTAACAGAAAATATCTTAAGTCTAACCTCAAAGACAATCCCAGTGTAATAGGCCAAACCACGGACAATTGAGGCATCAAACTGAAGCCACTCTGAATAGCCATACTTTTCAGCAAGTGAGAATAGTTGCTTCAAATCAGATAGTGCTTCTCCTGAGGCCCCAAGTTTCTCTACGCAAACAAAACGGTATTAAAACCAAGATCACAACCTCCGAGCTATAATATTTGCTAATACATCAGTAGAGGATTTCAACTGTCCCGTCTCCAACATGGATAGAAATACAATCTTCATCTGGCAAAGTCACATACGATCAAGAAGTGGGCATCTTTGTAGAAGTTCTATCACTTTGTATTCTTGTAAACAGTCTACAGCCAGACTAGACAAAGCTGTGCTGCAATTCGTACAACTTTCATGGATCCACTTCCCGGGTGTTTAACAGGTTTTACTAAACAAGAAACTTACATGCAATAAAACTTTTTTATATAAAACTTCAGAACTGAATAGATTATGGTACATATTAAGGGGTATTTTGGACCATGCATAACACTTTCAACGTAACCCAATTATATTTTGAAAATATTTAATAATCTAACAATATACATTCAAGTCTCAAGAATTAATTTTGATGGGATAGGTCAACGTAAGCAGCTAGTGGATTTTTTACCCATCCAGAAATTCTATGCACCCTCCAACAGCTAATTTAATATTTTCTACTGTACAATTCAGGTAATATACAAGTCAGACTAACTTGTTGATGATCACCTACATTAACTACTAGACATGTATGGATGAAGGGAATAATAAAAAAAACAAGTGAAGAAACAAACTCCAGGAGATGACTATATTAAGAGACTTCCTGAGCAACAAATAAAAAAAGACCATAGGTAACCTTAGTCAAATAAATGCTGTAACAGCCAACCTTCTAACTTTGTCAAAGACTTCAGTGATAGGACTTGCAATAGCTCTTCAATAGCTACCTCTGACATATCCGCAGACTGCAGATCTTTCCTGATATCATCCATTGGAATCTTTCCGATCTATTTCAGCCAACATGGTAACAGAAGTTGATCAGAAAAGAAGACTGGAAAGTACAGTAGGAGATAACAACAACAACAACATACCCAGTGTAATCCCACAAGTGGGGAAAGTACAGTAGGAGATACGTAAATCAATTATATTACAAACAACTGGCTGTTCA
Organism: Lycium ferocissimum; assembly: GCF_029784015.1. NCBI lineage: Eukaryota > Viridiplantae > Streptophyta > Magnoliopsida > Solanales > Solanaceae > Lycium > Lycium ferocissimum. Next base: position 321,384 of record NW_026725923.1, read on the forward strand.
TTAATTAGGCCCTCACCAGAGTCACCGAAAAATAAAATAAAAAGATTGAGCTCCTAGCAGAAAAAATAATGCTAGGTTCTTTTTAGCATAAAAGGGCTCTAGCCTCCTTTAAGCGGTAATGCTAAAACGAGTAGCTTTCAAAATGAGGGATAGCACCTAGGGGAAATGACTCCACCTCCAACCTTAAGGCTGGTAGTTCGGGTCACCAAGAGAGAGAAGTGGGGAACAGGGACTCCAGGTCAAGGGGTTTGTGCTTAGGTTTACCAGGTGAAAAAAAATGAATACAGACTAGTTTTAACAGACATTTGGAGTTTCTTTTGCTATCTCCTTTACTGTAAGCTTTTCTTTTTAATTGATAATCATTTTTCTTGTTTTTTTTTTAAAAAAAATTTTTTGGGGGGGGGGGGGGTGGTTAACATAAGATCCAAGAAAAATGGAAGATGGCGTTTCAAAATATGTGTATATATATAATGCATTTAATGCAAAAGAAGCAGCTCAGAACCAAGAGCAACCAAGAAACATAGCTGCTATCTCACTGATGGTGATTAATTTCAACAGTTAGTGCAACTTTCTTCGGGCAGAGGAAGAGACAATCTCCCAAATACTGAAGCTTCAACTAGTCCATTGGATTTATAGAAACAATGTTAACAAACTACCAGTGAATCATATAAGCACGCACAACTCAGGTATAAGTAAATTGGTATCTTAACTGAGGATCCTGCCAAGACAAATTCTATTCAATAATTTACATTATTTTTTCTAAGCAAGTTCTATAGAACGACTATAAAACCAGTAAAGTTATATGGGAGTGAATGTTAAGCTTTAATAATATGAAAGTTCAAGAAATGACTAGATGCAATCACAGTAACTAGTATGTTCTACTTTCTGGAATACTATAGATCAAACAAGAGGAACTGAGTTGCATTATCAAACTGACCTTGTCTATAATGATGCAAACTCTACCAAACATGTTTTCCGGGACAGAATAGCACCTCAGCACTTCTTGCAAGACCTATCAAATAGCACATGATATTTTCAATATGGAGAAACAAATAAAAAAACAATGAAGTTGTTTAAGCCGAAATAGCACCATAAAACAGAATTTGAAGAAGAAGAAACCGCATCACAGGCATAATTCTCATACTTATTTTCCCAATAGATTTGCTTAACTTCCATCACATAAGCAAATTCGTTAACTCACTGAATTTCACTTCTTCCCTTTTTTCCACTCACTTCCAAGCCAAAATCTCTGATAAAACACCTAGGAGTGACATCATTTTGGCAATTAGGAATTATGTAATGCCTGTCAAAGGCAAAAGAAGGAGCCACCTGAATTCCTTAGACATTTTCAAGCCTCATCCACCCATTTGTCAGACTGATGCTAAGCTAAACAACATCATAGCTTTATTTATTTTTATTTTTTTAAAAAGCACTAATATTTTTGCATTTTCCGGGAATACGATATCATCCATTTAAAGACCAAGTTATTTGTAAAACTTGAAATATTACCTAACTTGATAATAATCTACTAACAGATCATCTTCTTTTCAACTTTCTAATAGATTTCGAAAATTTTAAACAACATAAAAGCTGCTTTTTTATTTCAGTTTATGGGTGTTGAAGACATAATTAAGTTAATAAAAATGTGCTCTCTCTAATAGCTTAATCTTCTAGATTAGATGCGACACACTTCAACATGGTATCAAAGTCAGACTCATCTCAATTTCTTGTTTACCCAATGTTAGGTCCCCATGTAACATTGTCCATGCTCCAAATAACCAATCCTACTCGTGGAGGGTCTTATTGATTAAGCAATCGGTTGTTTGTCTCCTTATATGATTTTGGGTAATCCTCACATAAGCTAGCTTTTGGGGTTGAGTTAAGGCAAAAGGTCCATTTCTTCACAATGGGCATTACAATTTACAAGTAGCCCACTTTTTGCACAAGCCACCAAGTAACTACAGATCTATCCTTGTTTCTTGATTTAATTTGTATATTATGGAGGTAGTAGAAAAGGATGTGACTGGAATAACGGTTTACAAGCTGGTTTTCGAGTTAACATGTCATGTTTGAACCTAAGTTTCCAAATAATTTAATATTATAAACGGATAGTGGCAGTAGTATAAAATATTGCATTAGTAGCATATATTTCAAGATTCACTAAGTAGAAAGTGGATCACCTAAAGAAATGACAATAACAAATGATGAATCTTCCATTATATGATATTGACACAAAACAGCATTTAAATTATGTGTTCTTTCGCCACATATCGTTTCAGGTAACTGAAAGTCTGAAATACAAACAAGTAGCAAGAACACGAAGAGTTCTGGTGAATAACAGAAAGAAAAAATGTAGTTCCAAGCAGACACCTTTCTACTAGAGATCTTAAACCCAACATCTGATGCTGTGAGGCCTATGCGCTTGAAGAAGGTAATAATTGAAGATATCAGCTCTGCTTCAGCCTAAAAGCCAGGAATTAGAAATAAATTTGGTGAGTGAAAATGCGAAATTACCATCTAAGCCATTGCATTATATATTTAAAGCTTCTCCAGCAAGAAAACATTTCTCTAGAAAAGCTCAGAACTTACATGCAATGGAAGAGTGAAAAGAATAACTCATATAGGCGCTAAAGATACAAGTTAATTTGAATCAAACATGAAAGTTACATTCAAGAAGAACTTTTCACAATAGTGATCAAGATGCTACTGATGAGAACTTAACCCGATTTAGATATAATGACAAGCAATAAGGGGAACTGTATTTGATGTTGACTGATTCAACCCTTGAAGTTGTCTAGTTATCTCTCTCCAAGTCTAGTGTCTGTGTGTTGTCGTTATGTTGCTAGGAGAATTTATATTAGTTGATGTCTTACGGTTTTGTCCTGTCAGCTTTGGGTTTCTGTATGCTATGCTGTTTATTAGCTTTTCAGAGCCACAATGATCAAACTTGGAAAACCAATCTTGGCAAGCAAATTAAGCAGATGGAAACAGGAGATCTGTTAGAAGACAGGATACACATATGCCAAGCTGCCATCGATCCTTGCCAGGTCTCCAAGTTCTACACATGCCTTTATGTTATCTAGAAGCGAGACTAAAAGGTTTTAGCAGGCTTTTACTGTATAATATTTAGGAAAATTAAGTGAGAACGCAAGTCGGTTTACCTATAATGTACCTCAACCAAGACATGAAATTTTGAAATGCCTCGAATACATACATCTGCAATATTCTCCCCCATAAACCTGGTTCATAACCTTGCAGACACATTTCTGATTATTTTCATCGATCCTTATCCAGCTAGTAAATCTTTTTCCTCTTTTCACTCAGATTATTTTCTTCAATCCTTATCCTGCCCGTAAATATACTTCCTCTTTCAACCAAGAGAAATGGTGCTGTCATTGCTAATGTCAATCAGCTCAAATGACTAACCACTAGCCAGAAAATATGTTCATCTTTCCATTTCCTTTATGCTGGTCAGATATATTTTTCGTCTCCATACACTAGGCTTAAGTTACTCTGTCATCAGGCTTACAGTCTGAATGAGAAAGAGGCTAGATACTTTATTGGGGTTGCTACAAGTTGAAGCTGGCTATAGTTTCCGGAGAAATCGTCTGTAACTTCAAGGAGTTTTGGCACATTACCGAGAGAGAGAGAGAGAGAGAGAACTGTCTTTTCTTGTCTCAAGGTGTTGTTTAGAGGCATCATTCTTCCTGCTCCTCTCATTCCCCAACTTAATCTGCACATTAGTTTCTTATAATCTAATTGTCTCCACATCACGACAACATCACCGTTTTCTCATGTCACAAGACCCATGATGTTAGTCTCATATGATCTCTCTCCACATCACCTTTTTTAGGTCATGATTCATGTTCAGTGCTTAAGAATTTGTTTCTCAAATTTAAATTGCCCCTTGTGATAGTATTATGCACTCATGTTAACAGATTTGTGCACCATGACAACCATATCAAAGTGCTCTAGTTATACTTGCACAAATACAACATGTGGGAAACCATTTCATTATCTGTCTACGTTCCTTGGTTCGAGTCTTACCTCTACTAATTATTATTTAACAGAAAAGGTGAAGCCGACATCACTGAGTAAAATGGCCTAACAGAAATCAAGCTCTGTCCACATCAAATAACTTCAAGACTTCAATTTCATCCATGCGAAGATTTTGACTCAAGAACCAGAACTATATGATGATATTCCTTTTGCCATGAAATATCATCATATAACCAAAAACCTACCAAGAATTTTTCACTTGGAACATCTTTTATTAATAAGGATTCCACTTGGAACATCTAATCCTACCATATCTTCAGACTTAGATTGAGGCGTAGTTGACTAGCTGCGGTTTGATATCAACATTACATAGACTAATTCTCAAAGATCAGCAGCATTCAGCTAGGTCTAAATGGGGTATTTATATAGCAGCTGCTACATGTAAACAGCCAAGTTTAAAGTTCCAGCAGGTGGCAATAATTAAATTTTTTAATGCTTTTTTTTTTTTTTTTAATAAACGTGGTGTCCATGGTTCTGACCCTTCATTGATCACTAGATCACACCCTTGGGTGCTTTTTAATGCTTTATAACAGTGGCAAGGATCAACTAAACAGATAGAGCTTAACCTACCGTTACATCTGGTACACCAATTATATCCATATTCCATTGGTAATGTTCACGACGTCTTCCCCTGGTCATTCTCTCATAACGCCAGCACTGCCCAATAGCAAACCATTTTAATGGAAGAGATACAGATTTTCTGGACAGAAAAAAACGTGCAGATCAAAATGTGGCATCCCCGCCTGGATACAAAAGTGTAATAACGTATAAATCAATGGTGAACATTGAAAAGCTGCAATAATTCTTGCTTCACAAGTCGATGAAGAATCATGACTCTCTAAGTCCAAGTGAACAAATTAGACATTTACCCTTTCTGTATCACAAGTCTTGCCAATGAAGGAGTCAGCTCGGGCCTCAATGCAACTCGACGGTTTCCACGGTCCTCAAAACAGTAAAGCTGCAAGATAGAAAGAGAAACAAATGATATCAGGTTCATCACATTTCATTTTCTTTCTTTGCTATGCTTGAGATAACATAATAATTTATGCAGAACGAGTCATGCACCGACTACTAATTGCCTAGGAGTGAGCTTAAGAAAACCTCTAATATACATTTAGTGTTAGCTATTTTGATTCAGCAAAATCAACATGTCCCTTGTCATAATTGAGCTCTCAATCCAAGGTCTCCAAGTATTAAAGCATGCAAGAAATAAAACCAAACATATGCATGTAGTGTGTCAAAATTCACAAGATAACAAAAGAACAGGTCAAAACCTGGTCTCTAATTTCCTCTCCAGCCTTCCTAATATATAGAGCCTCTGACTCTAGCACAGGAAAATCAACCTCTTCAAACCCGAATTGCTGTGATACCTGAAATATAAGAAAACAAATAAGCAAATATCCAAGGGCAGCAGCAGCAACAACAAACAATATACTCCTTCCGGTTCAAAATAAGTGTCCACTTAGCCTTTAGCACACCCTTTAAGAAAATACTAACTCCTAAAAGAAATAGGTATTTTGACTAAACTACCCTTAATTTAGTACTACCTATTACTTCCTCCGTCCCAAAATAAGTGTCAGCTTGGCAAAAATTGCGCCTATTAAGAAATCAATAAATAAAATATAAAGTTTACTAAACTACCCCTATTTATTAGATGTCTTTTGAGAATTCAACGCTAGGGCATAGTTGGAAACAATTGCTAATTTTTGTCTTGAATTACTAAAGTAACACTTATGTTTGGGACAATTTTTTTCCCCTAAGGTGATACTTATGTTAGGGATGGAGGGAGTACTACTAACGTGACACACTGGAATTTGGTCACAAATTGTAAAGTTAATTCCTTCTTGATTATTAAATGGACGGCTAAGTGGACACATATTATATACCGGAGGGAGTATCAATTCATATAAATACCTCTGTGAAGTGATGGAAGAGCCAATTGCGGAGGCGCATGTCTTCAGGTGGGAAATCTCTGGTACCTTTAGGAGGATTAACATCTATTTTCTGAGCAGTATCGTTTTCAACTGGAGGCGAACTAACTGAACCAGAGCGGCCTATTCGAACATTCTGGTTCGCCGATGATAATGAAGAAGTAGAGTAAGCCCTGAGAGTATTATTATTATTGCGTGAAAAGAGAGAGATGTTAAGGTGGTGACGGCGGAGTGAGAGAACCGCTGTTGAGAAGAGTGGGTGCTGGAGAAAGAGGGAAGAGTTTAAAATTGCCGGCATGTTTTCACCGGCTATGTTTTCGGCTAAGATATCCGCTCTCCACGAATATTTGGGGGACCTTGAGAAATGAAGAGTAGGATTTGAAAAGATTTAAAAAATATTTGGGCCTAAAATACTTCAAAATACCGTAATATTTTAGTTATTAGTAGTGTCACTCATATTATACACCACTTTTTTTATTAACAAAAGGGGTTGTTTTCGTCATGTATTATTTAAATCAAATGCAAGTACATCAATAATGAGAGACAGAGCGATAGTATGGCACTCCGTTGAACCAAGTATAAAAGAAGATGCTCTAGCGAGACAGTGAGCAATATGGTTCACTGATTCCTTAACAAACGACAAAGAAAAACGGTAACTTTGAAAAAAGTTTTACAATCAAAATCTAAAGCATCAAACTAAGAGTAATTCGCCAAATTTCCATCCAGAGTTTCTTTGAGAAATATTGTTTTTCCAGCAATAAATTGACTCAAGTGATCACGTAGCACCATATCTACCCCCACTAAACCTGCATGGATATTGTAGGAGGCATCGGCATTACATTTTATTGTGGAAAGCGGAGGCAGTTTCCATTTAGTCATCATAGTATTCACGACGGTAATAGGTATCTCGTCCCTCAAATTGGCATTCCTCCATTCTTCTAGTTCATTCTTTGCACGCTAACCGCTTAATAATGCTGATTTAACCATTTCTTAACCATCCTACCCTATATATTTAAAATATTTATCATGCCATGGGAGAGAGATTCTTTATTCTTCCCATAAAAATAAATTAATGTTAAATTCCCGTTTTATGAATATTATAGTAGTTTCTTTACATAAAATGTATTTACATATTGTTATACTTTTTAAGAGGATAGATAATTTCATATCATGTTTTGGAGACATTTGTATGTTTTATGTCAAATCAATACAGTTCTGTCCGATTTTTAAATCAAGTATGATGCATTCATCAAATAATTTGTGTTTTGAAAAAGGTGAACTTCATGAATGGATCAATTTTGTCATTCGTTATAATCAGGCTAATAATTCGCTCCCATTAATTATAGAAGTGGCTCATATGTATCCTTCGTTAAAGATTAATGATTCTTTTATTAATCTTATTGGAAGAAAAAGGATTTTGGATTATCATTGAGTCACCTGGTGGGAACGGGAAGAAAAGTAGAAAGTTAAAAGGGTGGGAGGTCGTATTGTGGTGTCTTTTAGATAATGTATCTTGTACTACTAAAAATAATTAAAGGCTAATAATCAAGGGTGTGGGTTCCATTCGCGTAAAAGGGTATATATGGCACAGAGTTGTAATGAGAAAGGTAATATTGACCCCAATTATTAACGAATGACATAATTGCTCCATTTCGTGAATGTTAAAGCCTTTTCCTTTGTAGTTGTAATCCTTTTTTCATCACTAGACAAACATTTGCCACTTTTAAAAACATAATGGATTAATGTCTGATGCTTTAATCCATTAATCTTTATTTTTGCAGGTCTTCACAAAAATAACAACAACATACTCAATATAATCTCACAAAGCGAGGTCTGAAAAGGGAAAAATGTATGCAGACATTACTCCTACTTTGAGATAGGCCTGTGCACGAATCAGTTCGGTTCGGTTTTGGCCATCATCGAGTTGAAATTTCGAATTTCGACTTTCTAAAATTCTCACCCAAACTCGATCTATTCTAGGTTCAATTCGATTCATTTTTTATTATTTCGGTTTGGTTACACAAATCGATTTGTTCGGTTTATTCGAAATTTAAACAAGTAACTATTTCATTTAAGTTTTAGAATAAACATAACAAAAAATAATGAGATCCTAAATTTGCAACCTTATAACCAAGAAAAAATCATAAACTTGCAAGCATAATAGCATATAAATAGCAAAACAAGAGCTTCACAACTTGTGCAAGAATACAAATCCGCCAACACCACATTACATATACCAAATTAGTCATATTAGTCACTAGTGGCATATAAATTCGGTTTGTTCGGATCGGCGTGGTTGATAATTGAAGCCAACCATATCCGAACCGTTAAACCATAATATTTTACAATTGCATTTGTAATTCGAAATCGAATTGTATTATCCAAATTGAATTATCCGAATTGTTCCGAATCGGTTTGGAAATTCGGATTGAACCGATTTGTGCACAGGCCTGCTTTGAGAGTTAGAGAAGTTGTTTCCGATAGACCCTTTACTCAAGAAAAGCAATTCAAAACAGTCCAGAGAAGAAAAAACAAAAATGAAAAGGCTATGACAAAATGCTATATAAAGAAGTCTGAAAAAAGGAACAATTACTACCAAAAGTTAATACGATAATTGAAGTACAAGAGACAATAAATAATAACAGAAGTCGAAGAGCAAGAAACTACAACGATAATACTACGACTGCTAGTATAGAAGGACAAGCGGGACAATGCTCAACTACCTATTAACTTTCTACCCTAATCCGTGACATCCATAACCTTCTATCTAAGGTGATGTTCTGAGTAAGTTGAATACGTGTCGTGTCATGTCTAATCACCTCTCCCCAATACTGCTTTCAGCTACCTCTACTTCTACCAAAACCATCCATAGCCAACCACTCACATTTCCGCACTGGGCATTCGTGCATCTCCTCTTCACATGCCCAAAACATCTCACCTCGCTTCTATCATCTTGTTCTTTACTGAAGCCAGTTCGACCTTATACTAAATATCTTAATTTCTAATCCTATCTCTTATAGTATACCCACACATCCACGACAAAACATCATTGTAGTTTATTATATCAATTCCTGTTAGTTTGAACAATTTTGATGATTTGAATAAGGTCAATTAGAATCTTATTTAATGAGAAAGGTAAAATTTTAAAAGTGAAGACTATACATCATCGAAATTTATAATTTTTGTGAACAAATTTAACAAGTATTTATTTGTATCTTCCACAGGTAACCTCAATTCAGGCCTTAATAACCAAATAAAAAAAAAGGAAGAAGAAGATGATCCATCAGAAGAGATTTGATAATGAACATGTTACATGTGAAGCAATTTAAAAGCATGTGTCACTAACATAATGTTCAATAATTCTGTCACAAGTGAAAAAATACACGCAATTATGCTAATTAAATACACTCAAACAACTAGCGCGAGAAACAATATAAAAATCTAATTATTTACTAGTAGTATACAGTTATATAATAGTTTATACACAAATATGGATTAAATCGGATGTTTATACCTAAAATGGGCTACGTGACATAAATATTTTCAAAAATAGACACTTACCGTAATTTTCCCATATCAAAATAGGATTCTAGTACCTTAACCAAAGTGCAATTATGCTAATTAACCGCGTCATTCTACTTTTCCAATTTCAACTGTAGTTCAGTATTTAGGAAATTTCCCGAATGAGAAGAAAAAGAAAGGTATAAAACCGAAGATAAAGGAAGCTAGAAAGGATTTTACAGGGAATCATGGCTTTATAACGAATCATCAACATTGCAGCAAAATCACACTTCTCAATACTGTTTCTTCCCATTCTTCAACTGTTGTTGGCCGGTGTTGACAGCAGTAAGTAAGCTTAAGATTCGAAATTGCTTATCCTCTGCTCTCACTGCCTTGCCATTCATCTGCCACAAACCCTTAACTGATTTCTCTCTACAAATTACATTAATTTTGGGCTGTCTATTTGTGTGTGTTTTTTCCTAATTATTTGTTACGCAGTTCGTCTTCTTGTCTTTAATTTGAATATATTACTTGCCATACACTTTTTTTAACCTTCCAAGCATTGAGCTGAATCACAACCTATTGAGAGATAGAATAGTCAGGGGTAGTTTTGTAATTATGGTGCATATTTGTGATAGTTGACAGCTGGTAGTTAGTCGTCACTTAGTCTGGTATGTATATATACTTGTAGCTTGTACAAAATACACAGATCAATACATTTTAATTCTCCACAAGAACTGCTCTTGGATATTTTCATTCCATAGCTTCTCTCTTAGGTTTAACCTCAGTTGTTGTCGATTAACTGAAGCTATATTATCAGCCTTGATATGGTATATCACTCTGTTCACTTATCTGGCCTACAGTACTACTGCATTTTGTTTTATTTAATATCTTGCTATGAAGTATATTAACTTTTTCATTACTTGAAAATAAATACATTGTGAGCTAATCATGTCTTTTGAGGTAACTGATAACGTGGAATTGGTCGAGGTGCAAGCAAGCTGGCCCAGACACCACGGTTATAAACAAATTACTCTTCTGGGACTCTTGTTAGATCTTCTATTAGCTTGGCAAAATAAACGGTTTGACTTGAATTTGTAGTGTTTAACTATTGCTATAATTCTTTAACTCGAGATACATAAAAGCTGCAGATTAAATGATCAAGTAGACGCCACTGCTAAATAAATCCTGTAGTGTATTTTCCATCCTCCATATAATTTGTTTCCTCTGTTGGGACTTTTTGAGAACCAACGGGTGCGGATAAACTGATTGGTCGTCCGAAATTGATGGGAATTAAGAAAACAACTTATACAGTCTTTATATAAGTAGGTAGAATAATACAGTCTTCGTAGAACTTTTGTAACTACAAACGTGACAAACTAGCTGGAGTCTACTCTGTTGGCATTCTTAGTTAACTTTATTTTTAAATTTCATGGCTCTTCCCTGGAATTGAAACAAATAGTAGAACGAGACAAGTCATATAGATATCTATATACATACACGAGGATAAACACAGAAACTGATAGATATAGCTTGTGTATGACATTGTTCCTCCACATCATAACTGCAAAGCAAATTTATTGGTATTCATAACTGTGTTATCTTCCTTTTGAGAGCTTGTTTCAACAGATTGAAAAGCTGAGTCATCTAACATATAACCAGTTGTGAGCAGAGATAGGATGAACATTATGAAGAATCTTAATTTAAACCTTTTTCTAATCTAGTAGCTTCTTTGATTGGACAGGAAACTATAATCTTTTCCCCCCACACTCGGCACAATCAGAGAAGGTCTTCCTGTCTTCTGTGTATTTTATGATTTTTCTGCACAGACTGGGATAGGTTTTCCTGGTCTGTAAATCAGTTGGAGATGTTTTCCAAATGAAGTCATCATCGTCAAGGTAAATTACATTTGTATTCTACTTTATTTCAGAGTGAAAAAGGAAAATTGTGTTTTGTTTTACTGTTGGATTTGCTGGATTAAACATTTATGTCACACCTTGATAATGTGGGTTTGATTTATCAAGACGTTAACCATTTAAGTACATGATTTTCAGGCATAGCTGAAAGTTCACCATGCCTCGTAAGGCAAATTCTGGAGTTAACTACCAGGAAGATTTTGATCACTATGAAGATTACAGTTATGACGATGATGATGGATATGATTATGCAGTGGAAGATGGTGAGTATCTCTGCCCTTTTTAGGGGGCTTGAGAGATTCCCAATGCTTAATATCTCTAGGCTGCACAATTCTGTTCCATCTCCCCTCAAGCACTTAACAAATAAGAATAGCAGATGACATTAAACTTACTGAGATTACTTCTTTGTAATGCTGACATACCTTTGTTGATGTCATGTTTGAATAAAAGCATTTAAGTACTTCCAAATTCATTTGTGCAAGCTAATTAAAATTCATGGTATTGTCCATTAAACTGTGATGACTTGCTGTATCTTGTTATTTTTCTCTGAACTGTTACAGCAATAATTTATGTGTCATTATTCTGTTGTTGACTATGTTTCTTAAAGTAGGTTGGTGGAGAACATTTAGTTGTTGTGTGGGGCTGCTCTATACTACTCACTGGGATTCATAGAAGGATAAAAATACTTAACAAGTTACTCAAACTATTTCCAGGCTTAAGATATGATTTGCTTAATTTCTTAGAAAACTTTCTAAAAGTTATACCCACCTTGTCTCAATTTTTGTCTCCCATGCTGGAATATCCCAAAGTTTTTGGTACTCTACAGATAATGATATCTTATGCAACTTCATGACCATTTAAATTGAGGTCCTTAATGCCATTTTTTCCTCTCTATGCTAAGTGTGAAACTAGTACTATTACATGAAAGATCACAGGAAATATCAATGAGATTTCTTGTTTGCATAGTTAAATGTTTATGGTTGATTACCATGATCATAGGTCCTGGAAATAGCGGCACCTCTTAAATATAAAGAGAACTTTGAAGAACTTAATATGTTTTTTAACAATTTGCTGCAGGTGTGCCACCAGACACAAGGTCAAAACAGGAGTCGGTTAAGGCGGGGGTTTGGCGTTGTCCCATTTGTACATTTGATAATGAAGATGCTATGAATGTATGTGATATATGTGGAGTCCTTCGTAATCCATTGGTCAAACATTGTGTCGGCAGTAAAGAAAATACAGGTTAGCAACTCCTGAACCTGTCCCCGGGGTCTATATGCGTGTCTCTGTGAAATTTGTTACTACGCTTAACACACTTATAAACAGATTTCCTTACTGTATTTTCCATCTCCATTACTAAACATGAGAATCCCCACTTGTGGGACTTGTGGGACTATACTGGGTATGTTGTTGTTGACTTGTTGTATTACTACACATGAGAAAACATTTTCTTTTGGGGGCGCCAGGGAGAGGGAACGGTTTGTTTGTTTCCTTGGTAGTCCATTGGTTGCAATTCTCCTTGATGTTATCTCATGCTTTACTTATTGCTTATTTGTCTGTTGGTATATATATGCTCTCTGTGAAGTTTGGTACTACCCTATAGCACACTTGTGAATACTAGCAGTATGGACCAGGGAAATAGAGAACATGAGAAGGCATTTTCTTTTGGGGGCTGGGAAGAGGAACTGTTTCCTTGGGTAGTTCGGTCGCATTCTCCTTGATTTTGTTTCATGTTTGTCTCTATGAAATTTGTTACTACCATCTAGCTGACTAGCACACGTGTGAAGTTGTGAAGTGCTTTGCTTACTTGCACTATGGACCAAAGCATTATACAGAACATGAGAAAACATTTTCTTTGGGGGCTAGGGAGATGGAATTATTAGATGGTTGGTCCATCTCTTAATGTTATTTCATGCTTTATTTACTTACTATAAAACAATGCTTATTTGAATGTTTTGGGCATTTCTACTCTGTTCTTGGTCTGCCTATTTTGAAGGTTATTAAACATCGTTATGTTGTATGGACAAACTACCTTTTTTAACATAACTATGTATAGGTCTTGTCTGTTCTGCTTGTTGTTTCATGTGTGGTCTGCTTGCTTCTTCATAGAGTAGATGGTTCCCGTGCAGTTGGTGGCATATGTAAAGATTCTGGAGCATCTGTAATGGCTGAGTCTCTATTTCCATCACTGCTGCTTCAGAAACCAAAAAAGGCTATAAACTCTGAAGCACAGAATTACTCTTTTAAGACCGAAGATTGCTTTAACTTCTACAGGCCTGGAAATATGTGTGGACAGTTTCATGATTTATACAGAGCTTTTTGCACTCAAAGCCACTGCAAGATTGATATAGGTCTGCACATGCTCGAGCACAGTCCGGTCTATAGACATATGAACTTCCATTTTTTCCCCCCCCTTTGCTTGAAAAATTGTGTTTGCCATTATATTACTTCTATCTCTGTTCAGTAATTGACCATCTTTGCTTTTAATCCATTACCTAACATATGCTAATGATGGTGCAGTACGTTTCAAGTTTGAATCCCCATCTCCAGACGATTTAGTACTGAGTAGAATAGCACCATCCAGATTACCTCCCAAAGGTACTCGATTCATGCTTTAGTTAACTGCAAAAATAAATGAGAAAGTACCTGCAATCAGTGAATCTTAATGCATCAACCATTCTTGAATTGGCCTCATTGACGAAGATGGAGCCTTGGAAATAGTCAATGGAGGGTCACTACAAGTGATCTCCTGGTCGGAAAGATATATCAGTATTTTTTGAGAATTTATGTTGAGAGAGCAAAGGTGTCTGGCTGTTGTCTTTGAAACACACCTGGACACTGAGTGAATGATTTCTTACAATAATTTATTGTTTATTGCTCCCTTTCCTCCAGGCTGCACAAAGTGCTCCTTACTTTTTTTTCTCCACCATAATCTTCTTTCTTTTCTCCTTGGAAGAGTGAGTAAATACACGGCATTTTAAGGTTTTTCTAGTGGTTTGTCAAATAAACTCAGTATGACTAGGCTGAATTTCTTGTAAAATCAATGTAAGTCTTAGATCTCATTTAGATATCCGTGGAATTGTTAATGTAGTGTTTTTCCACGAAACTTCTGCTTTTCTTTTCTTTTGCCCTGTCTAACTTAGGTAGGGGTTCACGAGTACCCTTTCTAGGTTTTTGAACACTTAGTTGTGTAACTGTTTTCTTATGTTTTTTATATATTTTTTCTTTTTGGAGAGTTTTGACATCTTTTATTTGCATTGTTGGTCTCCTTTCAGCTGATACTGACAAGGTCTTACAGTTAGATACCCCTTCAAATAACAAAGAACAGAGTACAGAAGTTAAAATAGAATTGGAAGGAGATCCAAGTTCTTCAACATCATTAGCAAAAGTTAAACACGGTGATTTGAAGGATAGTGGTCCTTCTACGGAAATTAGGGGAAATAATGGTGTAACAAGCAACTTAAATGATATGTCTACATCATCAAAGCCTTGCAATGTGGATATTGGAAAGAGTGACAGTGCAACATCAAGCTCAAAGAGTAAGCCTCAGAAAATTGTACAGCCTCCTCAAATAGAAGACAACTTCAACCAGCTAAATCTTGCAATTGTAAGTCCTTAGTTTACATTCTCTTGATAGTGTATATTACACTGCTTTTTAGTCGCCATTCTTTTCAATATGTAGGTTGGCCATGTGGATTCTGGGAAGTCAACACTGTCAGGAAGGTTGCTACACCTTTTGGGGCGGATATCCCAGAAAGAAATGCACAAATATGAAAAAGAGGCTAAGCAGCAAGTGATTATTCAATCTTCATCCTTTTTGTAAGACGATTTCAAATCTTTACGAGGTTATTGACAACTCTGTTGTCTATTCAATCAGGGAAAAGGGTCGTTTGCTTATGCTTGGGCATTGGATGAGAGTGCTGAAGAAAGAGAGAGGGGAATAACTATGACAGTGGGTGTTGCCTACTTTAACACTAAATGTTACCGTGTTGTTCTGCTTGATTCCCCAGGCCACAGGGACTTTGTCCCAAATATGATATCAGGAGCAACACAAGCAGATGCAGCAATTCTTGTAATTGATGCTTCAGTAGGTGCATTTGAAGCAGGTATTGATGCTACTGGAGGTCAGACGAGAGAGCATGCACAACTTATCAAAAGCTTCGGGGTGGATCAGATTATAATTGCTGTTAACAAAATGGACGCAGTGGGATACTCCAAAGAACGATTTGATGCAATTAAGAAACAGTTAGGCTCATTCCTCCGTGCTTGTAAGTTTAAAGATTCTTCAGTAGCATGGATTCCCCTAAGTGCCATGGCAAACCAAAATTTGGTGACAGGTCCATCAGAGTCACGGTTGTTGTCCTGGTTAGCCTACTAACATCCTCTTTTTTTTTTTTTTCCTTCCTGTTTCTTGTGTCACAGGTCTATGGTTTTAAGAAAAGCATAACCTTACTAGTATAGTTAATGCTAGTCACGTCTCTCAACTTTATCACACATAATAAAGAGTTCTTAATAATAGGTAGCTGGAATTCAAAATAGCGAAATTCTTCCTAGATATCAATAACTTAAAGGTCGACTTACATGTTAAGATGAAGACTGTGCCATTGAGTTAAATTTGTTAGTAATTGTAGTTCTACAATGTAAATGGAAGTGAATTTTGGATATCTAAAACCCAACATATCCATAAGATGAATGTTGTAGATGTACACAGATTAGAGATGACATATTCAACAAATAACAGAAGAGCACACAGAGAGAACAAAATGATAGAATGTGGCCTGAGATTATTCACCATATCCTACATAGATCTCCATGGGCAGCAGTGAGTATGTGGGGCAATATGATGATTGAAGATGATGAAAGGGAACGAGGCAGTCTTAAAATTGCAAGGACGGAATTGGTCTTTTTCTTTTTGAGCAAGGAGGGAATTTGTCTTAGAAAACCTACAAACTCTAGAATCGGTGCAGATTTAGCTAAAAATAATAGATCCATTTAGGTGATACCAACTAGTTGAGATAATTGGCTTAGTGTTATACAACAACGACATACTCAGTGTAATCCCACAAGTGGGGCCTGGGGAGGGTAGCATGATGCAATGTGGAATTAGTTAATCTAGGAGTAAGAAACTCGAAGAACATGAATGCTAGACCAGGGTATTAACAGAGAATATAGCTTATTTGAGAGAAGCTGAGAGAAAGAAGAGATTTTGTATTATGATCAATGAATGAATTGGATTACATATATAATAGGCTATATAGTTAAACTTGACTTGCTAACTGAATCTTATGAAATGATTACACAACTACCGCACAATTGAACAACCAAAACTGTCTAACAGCTTGTAACTAAAACAGTTTCGTAACTAACTTTCTGCCAGCTCAGCTGAGTTGTAACTCCTTCAACTAACATGTATCAATACCCCTCCGTGAAGAACATCCTTGTCCTCAAGGATCAAAGGATGGAAATCTCTGCTGTAACTCAGAAAGATACTCCCAAGTAGCCTGATCAGCAGCAATGCCAGTCCATTTGACCAAAACTTGACAAACGGCTTTGTTCCCCTTTTCACTAGTCTTCTCTTCAAGATAGACTCAGGAAGTGGACAACGAGGACTAGATAAGTGAAGCACAGGAGGATGGTTAATACTAATTGGCACCTCATGGCACTTCTTCAATTGAGAAACCTGGAATGTGGGAACCTCAGTAGGCAGCAAAAGCCTAGAAGCTACTTTACCAACCTTAGCTTCAATAGGATATGGCCCATAATACTTAGCAGCAAGCTTATTAAAGGGTCTAGTAGCAACTGAAACTTTCCTGTAAGGTTTTAATTTCAGATACACCCATTTTCCCACTTCAAATGATCTGTCAGACCTGTGTTTATTGGCAACATCCTTCATCCTTTGTTGAGCCCTGGCCAAGTGAAGCTTGAGTAACTGAATAATAGCCTCCCTTGCTTCTAATGATCTATCAACCATCTCAATAGCAGTTTCTCCACCCAAGTAAGGAGGATGAATAGGGTTTTTTGTCCATACAACACCTCATAAGGAGTGCACTTGAAAGTGGAATGATAGGTGGTATTGTACCACCATTCAGCTAAGAGCAAATACTTGGACCAATCCTTGGGACAATCTGAGCAAAAACACCTCAAATTAGTTTCAAAAGTTCTGTTCGGCACCTCTGTTTGAGGGTGGTAAGCTGGGAATCTATGCAACTGTACTCCTTGGAGTGTAAATAACTCCTGCCAGATTGAACTCAAAAACACTGGATCTCTATCACTAGTAATTATAACTGGCATATCATGTAACTTGGACACTTGGTCTAGAAAACATTGAGCAACTGATTGAGCAGTATGGGGGTGGTGCAGGCTTAAGAAAGGACCAGACTTGCTCAATCTATCCACCACAACCAAGATCACATCCTGACCATGTGATTTTGGAAGTCCTTCAATAAAGTCCAAGCATATATGTCACGCCCCAAAACCCACCCTAGACATGACCGGCATCCGACGTCATGAACAACATCGGAAGAACCTAAATGATACAATAATAACACTTGAACCCTCCAGGTTCAACATTCGCCTCCAACAGTTTATAAAACAAAGGTAAACAAATCATGCATATAAGAATTAAATCAGCGGAAGTCTTTAGTTATCTATACTTGTCAAACATAACATTGTGCCCAAGAGTTAATCAATAACTCAACAACTACCCACAAATGTATACTAGGGAGCTTCTAAGATAAAGTAATAATAGTCGACTCGTCGGGACGCGACTCGGAAAACTAATGTAATGAATAAATAAATCAATAGGGTGTCACGAACGAATGTGTGGGCTCGCCAAATTAGCGCAACGACAAGTCCTTCCTAAACGCACGGAGTATCAAGAACACCTTTCTTCCGTTACCTAACATACCATCAAAAACAACAATGGTATGCACGAATGCCTTCGTACTCGGGGAGTGCCTGGGACAAAAAGTAATACGAAAATAAAGTAAAATAATACATAAAGAAATCGATCCCGAAAATCGTATAAAACCAATGTAAGAGCAGTTATTCGGTTTGTGTATCTCGATAAGAATTATTAAAACGATTATAAGGCCTCTTGTCAAGGTACAACTTCAAATATGCCTTTCTAATTGATCATAATTAACGACAACAAATTCATGAGAAAATAAGAATGTCACACGTATCGATACGGAACAAGAATCAAGCACGTCGAAGGGGTGACCGTAAAGGCTCCTTGTCACACGGCGCGCCACACCGAATATGGAATTCTCGGTGGCTATCCTTCCTCCCGAATAGCTAGGCATTAACGCAATCCGGGTAGCGAACCGATGGCCGCTCTTCCTCCCGAATGGCTAGGCAATTACTACACTAGGATCCATGGTTGCTACCCTTCCTCCGAGTAGCTGGGCCAAACACAACAACAAAGTTCATAGCATGTGTTTGATTCACAATTTGTCTCAAGGTATGTCACACCATCAATTAACATTAAGATTCATTATGCCGTATCGTAAAGATTAAGTCATTTCAATCAATGTTTTAAAAACTTATAACCTCTTTACAAAAGATTTCCATGTCCCGATTCATCGAGGAGAATGTCATTAACAACTCTCTTAACCATCATTATTAAGCATCTCTCATGGAGGAAAACATTCATAATATCTTATACATATATAGGGTTTGTTACAATCTAGGTTTAATGTGGGTTTGTCCCGTCACATACATTAACCACTATTTAGACATGAATTAGAGTTCAAGAAGCATGAAAAGATTACTTTTCCTTTCATTTATTAAAGAATCTTGAATAAAATTTATACTCCCAACAATAGGTTCAAAAGTGATTTTTATTCAAAATAACTTTTCAAAAAGAGAGACATACAAATCATCCTTATAGTCAAAAATGATTTTTAAAAGAGACGTACCTTAATATGTTAAACAAAGTTTAACAATTCACTTTTCTAATGTAGAACACCCAAACCCTAGCTTGAATCACTTTAGGAAGAATTATGCTGCAAACCCTAGGTTTTGATCACAAGAATCATGGGTTTGATGTTAGAATAGATTAGTAATGTTAAGGGTGTTCTTACCTTTGATTTGAAGACTTGGAGAGATAATTTTCGTGCTTAGGGTTTGGAAGGATGAAAAAAAAAATGGGAACAAAATAAAACCATACCCATTTTAAACCCAAATTTTCTGCCAGAAACGGTGAAAGTACGGCTTACAAGTACGTCCCGTACTTTGAAGTACGTCCCGTACTTGTAGCCCGTACTTAGGCTGCCAAAACCAGTGAAGAACGGAAGAAGTACGTCCAAAAGGACGTCCCGTACTTTAAAGTACGGCCCGTACTTTCTGGGCGTACTTTGGGCGAAATCTCCAGCTTTTGTGCCCTTCAGTAAAACGGACATAACTTTTTGTACATAGCTTTGCTCGGGCTGGGCGACCTACCGTTGGAAAGCTATTTCAAAGATCTACAACTTTCATCAAGGAAGTTTTTCCAAATTCGCAACACATTTTCATGAAAATCGCCCAGAAGACAGACCTACCAAAACTTAGGCGAAGTTAAGAGCCCTTAAGAACTTCAATTGTTGGTTTGGCTTCAAAACGGCCATCTTCCACCCGAATTCATCAAGAATGGATTCATATAGATATAATATCATGTTAACACTAGATTTTTACACATTCACACCTAACTCGGATTTACGGGATGTTACAATATATCTGTCCAAACTCCCTCAGGTATGGGAAGAGGTTTTAACAGACCTGGTGATGCTGCAGCATCATATTTATGCCTTTGACAAATATCACATTTATTAATGAAATTCCTCACATCAGAAATAAGATTTTTCCAATGAAATAAAGACTATAACCTCTGAATAGTTACATCCATACCAGAGTGTCCGCCTTGAGTTGTGCTATGCCATAATTCAATGATAGATCTCCTTAGTTGATTATCATTACCAATGACTAACCTGCCCTTCCCTTCCATCTGAGCTGATTATTACACCAAGTATAACTCTTGCAAGGTTGGGCTTGTAGTCTAAGAATCAGCTCCTGCAATGATGGATCATTCACCCAAGAATTCTGAATTTGTAAATACAAAGAATCATTGGGAGTGAGTAATGAGATAGCCAAAAGTTCAGCATCAGGCATCCTGGACAATGCATCTGCTGCTTTATTCTCAGAACCTTTCTTGTATTCAATGGAAAAATCAAAAGCCGTTAGTTTAGATATTCCAGCAACTTGGAAATCTGTGTGCACCTGTTGATCCAACGAGTGTTTTAAGGCTTTCTGATCTGTCTTAACAATAAAGTGAGTACCCAACAAATAATGTGACCATTTTGTAACAACAAAAATGAGAGCCAACAGCTCTCTATCATATACTGACATTGCTTGATGTCTAGGGGCCAAGGATTTGCTTATATAAGCAATAGGATGTCCTTGTTGCATTAACACAGCCCCAATGCCCTTCCGACTGCCATCTGTTTCAACTAAAAAGGGTTGAGAGTAGTTCGGCATAGCTAATACAGAAGCAGAAATTAATGCATGCTTCAAAGTAGTAAAGGCAGCAGTAGCTTCGTCAGATCATACAAACCCTTCCTTCTTCAATAAGTCATGTAATGGTCTGCATATAGCTCCAAAATCTTGGATGAATCTTCTATAATAACCTGCAAGACCCAAAAAACCCCTCAACTGCTTGATGTTAGTAGGTAAAGGCCAATGTTAAACAACAACAATGTTCTTTGGATCAGTTGACACTCCTTCAGCACTTATAAAATGACCAAGATACTCCACCTTAGCCACTCTGAATGCGGACTTAGACATCTTTGCATATAACTGATACTGCTTCATTAGTTCAAAAACAGCTCTCACATGATCTGCATGAGCAGTCATACTCTTGCTATAAATCAGTATATCATCAAAAAATACCAGAACTGATTTCCTTAGTAATGGTTTGAAAACAACATTCATGAAACTTTGGAATGATGACGTGCATTGGTCAAACCAAAAGGCATCACCAAAAACTCATAATGTCCTTCATGAGTTTTGAAAGTAGTTTTGTGAGTGTCTCCTTCAGCCATCCTCAGTTGATGGTAACCAACTCTAAGATCTATTTTAGAAAAGATCTCAACACCACCTAATTCATCCAGTAAATCTTCCATTATTGGTATGGGAAATTTGTCCTTAATGGTCATTTGATTCAGATCTCTATAGTCAACACAGAGTCTCCAACTCCCTTTAGTCTCCAACTCCCATCTTTCTTTCCAACCAATACAACAGGAGAAGCATAAGGAGCATAAGGACTAGTGCTAGGCTGTATGACACCTTGATCAAACATTTCCAGTACCAGTTTTTCAATAACATCCTTCTTAACCCCGGGTACCTATAAGGCCTCTTGTTGACAGGGTTAGATGCTTCTTTAAGAGGAATTCTATGATCAAATGAACCCCTATGAGGAGGTAATGTAGTGGGCAGTTCAAAGATGCAAGAGTACTGTTTTAAAAGTGCAGACAAATCTGGCAATGTTTCAACACTTTGAGTAGCTTGAATACTGTGACATTGAATACCTTCAGGTTCAGTAACTACTAATGACATCATGAAAAGTTGGGCACCTGCTCCATCTTTTTTAACTAAAGGTTTTATTGATACAAGTTAGTTGAAGGAGTTACAACTCAGCTGAGCTGGCAAAAGTTAGTTACAAAACTTTTAGAGTTATTTACAAGTTGTTAGACAGTTTTGGTTATTTTGGTTTGGTTCAAAAGGTTTCTTGAAGCTAGAGTTTGGTATTGGCTGTTTTTGGACATTGTGTTGTTTATAGTGGTTTGGGGTAGGTAAAAGTGCAGTTTGAACTGGTTTGGTTATGGGTTTCAAGCCTCAAATCTTAGCTTGAGCTTCAAACACCTCCTTTTGGAACCTTGCAATCTTGTAGGCTTGCATGAGTGTTCTTGGTGACTAAATTTTAACAGCTTTATTTAACTCAGGTTTGAGTCCTCCTAAAAAACAACTGATGGTATTCTCAGTTGACAAATTCACAACCGTCAATAGTTTATCAAACTCAGCCCGGTATTCTTTAAAACTACCAGTTTGAGTCAGATTTTTCAATGATTCCATATGATCTTCAAACTCTTCACCAAAATTTTCATTTAAAGCTAGAACATACTCAGTCCAGGTTGGATCTAACACTGAATTCCTTGCCCTCATGAATCATGCATGACCTATGCCAAGCTATTGCCTCTCCTTCTAGATGAATTGAAGTTACCTTAATCCTTTGATCAAAAGGAACTTCATCCATAGCAAAGAATTGGTCTACTTTATATAATCAAGTCCTCAAATCATGGCCAAAAAATTTGGGAAATTCCAACCTAGAATATCTTGTAAAGAAGTTACAAAGTATGTGTAGGGGTATGATTAGAGGTGGCAAAATGGGTAAAAAATAAGGTTATCCATTTTAAGTGGGTTGGATATACTCTATTTAAAATGGGTCTTCAACCCATATTACTTAAAATATGGGTAAATTAAATAAAATGGATAAACCCACAACATATAGAGTGTGTTTGGTATGGAGGAAATGTTTTCCAATTTTTCCATGTTTGGTTAGTCAAAATGTTTTGAAAAACATTTTCTACGCTCCTACCCCCCAACCCTACCCTCCCCTCACCCCCCCACTACCTCCTCTCAGCTACCCCATTGCTCCACCCCCGCTCTCGCCTCACCACCACCCTCTATCTCTCAACTTTGCAAAACTAGACATTTTGTGAAAGTAGTGACTTTCGAAAAATAACAGGTTTACAAAAGTAATCAAATTACAAAAGTAGCCGCTTTTTCAAAATATTTGCCTACTTTTCAAAAATAGTCGTTTTGCAAAAGTAGTCACTTAAGAAAATAGTCACTTTTAGAAAATAGACACATTGTGAAAGTAGATATTTTTTAAAAATAGTAACTTTTTGAAAGTAGTCAATTTTCATAAACAATCCTTTAAAAACTAACTACTTTGCAAAAGTAGCCATTTTAAAATAGCTTCTTTGTGAAAGTATTAAAATAAACATTTTACAATGTGCCATTTCTAAGATAGTGGTCACTTTTGTAAGTAGCCTTTTTTTTAAAGTGACACAAAAATGGCTACTTTTGTAAAGTGGTCATTTTTTGAAAAATGACAAAAAAAAGTTGCTATTATTGCAAATTTGCATTTTCGGTATTTTTGCAAAAATAACCATTTTTATGTCACCTCTCAAAAATGGTCAATTTACAAAAATAGCCATTTTTTTGTGTCACTTTTAAAAATGGCTAGTTTACAAACATAGTCACTTTTTGGGATTGTCTTCAGAAGTGCAAAGTAGCCATATATGAAAGAGAACTTTGGGAGGGGGTTGGTCTACGGTGGTGTGTATATAATCAAGTGTGTTCGAGGGTCGGTGGTAGTTGGGTGGAGATTTGGATTTGGTGGGGGGAGTGGGTGGTGGGGGGTGGGGTTGGATGGGTAGTTTCTAAAAAGATTTTCTTGGAGGTCATTGAAAAGTTTGAAGTTCTATTCTTCTCACAAATGGCAACTATGTAAGGGATTGAATTTGTGGACAAAATGGTAAATTAATCTTCTCCATATTAGCTACATGAAGCCAACATCTTTGAAGTAGTTTTGGATAATATGGATAAGATGGATATCATATTATTCGGGTAACCCATTTTTAACCGTGTTAAATATGAGTAATTGATCCGTTTTTTGTCAACCCATTTTCGATCCGGCCCATATGTACCCGCCCGTTTGCCACCCCTAGGTATGATTAGCATGATTTTCCTTCCTCATCTCTGGCAAAACTATAACAGAGCAGCTCCTATCCACTGATGAAGATTCAGCCCTTCTAACTTCTTGTTCCTTTCCTTTCCCATTCAAATGGTTGATAGTTGTTCTTAATTCCATCATCTCCTTATCAACCATAAGATTGAGATCATTCATGTTATTCATACCCTCCATCAATTTTAGTAATTGATCTTGAATCTGTGTCAATTTATCCTCCATGTCTTCAGTTGGTCGGTCTTGATTTTTGCTTCTAGTAACAATTTCGCTGCTTCTGGTCATTATTCTACTGCCAAGGATCGAATGCTCTGCTACCAATTGATGCAATCAAGTATAATCTAGTGGAATTAGTTAATCTAGGAGTAAGAAACTTGAATAAGATGGATGCTAGACCAGGGTATTAACCGAGAATATAGCTAATTTGAGAGAAGTTGTTAGAGAGAAAAAGAAGAGATAATGAATGAATTGGATTTCATGTATAATAGGCTATATGGTTCAACTTGACTTGCTAACTGAATCATATGAAATGATTACACAACTACTTCACAATTGAACAACCAGAACTGTCTAACAGCTTGTAACTAACTCACAGTTTTGTAACTAACTTCTGCCAGCTCAGCTGAGTTGTAACTCTTTCAACTAACTTGTATCATAGGATGTACGCAAACCTTATCCCTACCTTTGTGGGGTAGAGAGGCTGATAGACCCTCGGCTCAAAAGAAAATAGACAACAAAATAGCAAGATGCAAAACAAATGCAGCAACAGATAGTAATACGCATTACACGCATCGATTGCTATCTGTGTGTATGAGATAAGTATGAGATTTAGAGAACTTTTAATTTCATGAAGCTCCTAATCTGCTTCAAAAGATTAATTAGTAGTGAAATGAGATGGACTTGAATAGAGCAGAATGGAAATGGAGGATTCAAGTGTCTGAATCCAATAATTTGGGATTGAGGTTTAGTTGATTGATATGGGCTTATCAAATTAAATTAGTTGTTCAACACAAATTACTTGAGGTACCGTTTTGTCTTGATTCTTGACAAACTCATGAAGTAAGAACATGGCTGCAAAAACTTGCAGGTTTCGAGGTCCTTGCCTATTGGATGCAATAGACTCTCTCCAACCTCCTCAAAGAGATTACTCGAAGCCATTCTTAATGCCAATATGTGATGTTGTAAGAGCACAGTCTCAAGGACAAGTGTCAATATGCGGTAAGTTGGAGAGGGGAGCTCTTCAAACTGGAAATAAGGTACTGGAGACTATTACAAAATTCCTTTCTCGTACCCTTTCGTTCGTCCATACTTCTCACTTTTAGGCGAGAGGGGTGTTGGTTTGTGCTTTTGTGTGCTATCCCGCTTCAAAATTCGTGAAAAGTCTTGAAAAACATCAGTTGCTATTTCTGTGATTAGGTATTTGCTATATCAGAATCATCTTTCTTTTGTGTATCGTGGATTGTGTTTAAAAAGCCGATAAGAAATCGCATCATTATAATCTTTTATTTAACACAAAGCCGATTTTTTTAAAAGCGGATAAGAAATATCATCATTTTATCTGTCATTTAATACAAATCCGATTTTCTTTGAAGCCGATAAGAAATCTTATCATTATATAAAAAAACCGACTTTGTATTGAATGAAAGATACATAATAATTAGATTTCTTATCGGCTTAAAAAATACGCTTTGTTTTAAATAAAAGAATATATAACGATGAGATTTCTTATCGGCTTCCAAAAAAGAATCAGCTTTGTATTAAATGAAAGATATATAATGATGAGATTTCTTATCGGATTCAAAAAACAAAAAATTGTGTTCGTTATATATAGGCTGTTGAATGGTTTGACTCAACCTTTTTGTGTTAATGTATGAGTCTTTTTATCGAAATCACTTATGGTTTGATATCTGAGTTTCTTTAGTGGGTTCTGTTGCAGTAGTAGCTTTGAGTTTTGCTGTTTTTTCTTAATTTATGATGACTCAGCTGACAAAGGCACTGAACATCTGATATATCAAAGAGCAAACTGCTGCGGCAGAACTTTAGAAAATCTATCTTGTGGGCCGTGTAGTTCCATTATATTTGACAGACTACTACCTATGCATCTAACACCTAGTTATGAACATGGCCAGGTTTTAGTTATGCCATTCAGAGAAATGGCAACAGTGCGTTCCTTGGAACGTGATTCGCAGGTTTGTAACACTGCAAAAGCTGGAGACAGTGTTACTATCAATCTACAGGGTATTGATGCAAATCATGTGATGGCGGGGGGTGTCTTGTGCCACCCGGAATTCCCTGTTCCAGTAGCAAATCATCTGGAACTGAAGGTCCTCATCCTGGACAATGTCGTTCCAATTTTAATTGGCTCCCAGGTACCATCCATTATCGATTGTTCTAGTGAAAATTTTCAGAAATTTCTGTGTCATGTCTTATGTATACAACAACAACATACCCCGTATAATCCCACAAGGTGGGGTTATGTCTTATGTATAGTTAATGATTATAGAGCACTTAATATCTGGAACTACGCAGTTAGAATTTCTTGTGCACCACGCTAAGGAGGTTTCAAGAGTTGTGAGGATTGTGTCATTGCTTGATCCAAAGACCGGAAAGGAGACCAAGAAATCACCTCGATGTCTTCTGGCAAAGCAGAATGCTGTAATCGAGGTTTTTGACAAAAGCAACTCCCATGATTCATGTTTATTTTTTGTATTTCCTTTTCTTTTCTTTGAAAATTGGCTTGTTATAGACAACTCATCTCGATAAGCTTGTTTGTGATGGTTTTAGGTGGTTTTACAAGGAATGGTTTGCATTGACGAGCATTCTAATTGTAAAGCTCTTGGAAGGGTGTCCCTCAGATCATCAGGAAGAACCGTTGCACTCGGTTTGGTGACTCGAGTTATAGGGAAGAAGGAATAAAGGGGAATCTCCAGTACTGGAATGAGAATCTTGGCATGCCCAGAACACAGCAGCAAAGGTACCTGTGAATATCTGTAGCCTGAAAAAGAGACGACATAGACGGCAGCAAATTTATCTTCTTCTGTAAAGTGACTGGTATCCTCCTTTTTCTATTTCTGAGGAAAAGTGGGAATCAATGGGGTGCTAGTCATGCTTTACATGTACATTACATTTATTCTGATAGGATTGTTTTTCTTGTGCTTTAGCATGACTAATTTTATTTGGTTCCTTTCATAATGTATTAATGTATTATTTACTCGGAAAAGCGCAGGCGCATAGGTCGCGAAGCCGACAACTTTGATTCTTTCTCTATAATTTAATATAAATAGATGCACAAGTATGGTATGCGGTATTGACAAGTTTCAGTATTTGAGAGTGTGCATGGTGAATGGCTAATTATGTTTAGACTGATTTTAGTTGGTGATTCTATTCCACTCCACGCTCTCTGCACAAGCTTTTTGCGTGCCATACATAATATTAATCACCACCTAACTTTTTTTTTTTTGAAGAAAAAGGGAATCCCATAAGAAGAAAGTCCATTATTAGTAATTTAAGTGGACTGCTGAATTATATCGATATCCAATATTGGCTAGTACAATATATGAGGCACTTTTTTAAGTAATTTTACCAGTTCCGTATTTCGCCAGTTATTAACCCATTGCTTTGGACATTCTTGGAATCAGAGAGTTGAATAGTGGCTATCAGAAATGCATTTTTCTGGCCGAACAATGATGTTTTCTTTATTTTTGTTTGTCAAAATTTTGATTCTTTTCTGAGTCGGAAAAACCAAAAAGAAAAAAAGAACTTATAAATACAAAATTCTGTTAAGTCGTTATATTTATTTATATGAAAAGAATTGTCCAAAACTATACCGCAACTCTGTAAGATTATTTTATACCGGTTAGAACATGACAATTAAAGTATTTTTTTTTGAAATGTAAGGCTTTTTTTTTCCCCTGAGTTTGAACCTAAAAAAGAAAACTTTAACCCAGTTGCATTTATCCGTTTGATGGTCGAATCGGTTGGCCACAAATTGAAAAAATCAAACCAACCAAATTAACAGAAAGTTGCTAAAATTGACAAGTACACTCACCTACCACTTACGGTCAAAGGATA
The DNA here is from genome assembly GCF_029784015.1 of Lycium ferocissimum. NCBI lineage: Eukaryota > Viridiplantae > Streptophyta > Magnoliopsida > Solanales > Solanaceae > Lycium > Lycium ferocissimum. Next base: position 349,646 of record NW_026725923.1, read on the forward strand.
AGGAGAAAAAAAAAACTACATAATTTCTTTTCTTCTATTTAAGCCTTTTTGGGAAATAATAGTTATTTTATAAAATTAATCGAGATGAGCATAAACTTATTCAGACACTGAATTTCTTAAAAGATAGATTAAAATGATGCAATAAACAGAAAAAGAAAAGGCAAGTCAAAACCTGCTCAAGTTTATTGATAGTAATATTTTTTGACGAAGAAAACAAAAGTTCCCCAACTTTAAAAAGAATTGAGAAAGTAATCAGCAATCAATGTGAAAAATCTCATCCATTAACAACTTCTTTCCTTCCTCATCCACACGTATTCTTTCTCTCACTTTTGTCCTTTTACAATGAAATCATCTTTCTTGATTTCGCGGGTACAATACCAGGGCCTGCGACAAAACGACAAATTTGTCCCTACTAACTTTTTTTTTAACCTTTAATTAATTTAGACGCCATTATCCAAAGTAAATGCAACGTAATATTCCCTCTTTGTTCTATTTGGATACGTTTTTATATTTAAAAATAATTTAATTTAGCATTTTTATTTTTATTTTTAATGAAGTAATTTATAATTACATAATTATTTATGGTTTATTTTAGATCATAAATTTAAAAAATCTTTCTTTCTTTCTTAAATTTTATTCCTAATCAAATAATATCACATAAATTGAGACAGAGGAGTAATACGGTTATGATGGGACACTAAGTTATCATGATGTTTTGATTTTGATTTTTAAATGTAAAATTACATCTATTTAAAAAGTGTTTTACCTAGGTGAAAACTTTTCAACGTCTGGTCATGAAAATTCAAATATAACTTGAAGTTATATTTGAAATTTGAAAAATATTTAAAATCTTATTTTCATTTTCAATACATTCAAACAGCCATACATTTTTTGCAAAAACCATAAATAAACACAACTCTATCTTCAGTTCCGACTTTAAAATCCAAATAAAGTGAAAAATATTTGCATTTCATGGCCAAACGCCTAGTTAGATTAATCGATCCAAAACGAAAGTAAATCCAGCGTGGCTGTATGTTGCGCCACGTGGGTCCGGGTCTAACTGTACAGAAAAGTATTCCACCAGTTCTCATCCACAACTGGGAATCCTTCCTTTCACCTTCGAACAAAATCTCCCATCCAATTCCATTTTTAATTATTATCTGTACAAAATATTCATATGATTCCATAATTAACAACTTTATGTATATATATATATATGAATTGAAAAACAACAAGAACCAAAAAAAAAAAAAAAAAAGACTACGTATATATGCACGTATAGTCAGACACATATAGAGATTTCTGGAGGAGTCTCTTCTGGCCAAATCCAAATACAAACTTTGTAACAGAATCTCTGAATTCACACAGAGAGAAAAAACAATAGAAAGTGTGTACGTGTATGTGTGTATTTGCTTTTTTTTTTTTTTTCCTTGCATACGTGAAGGATAAAAAGAGAAAGCAAAAAGTGTCCATTTCCTTTTGCAGTATAGAGAAAAGAGTTTAATTATTGCAAATTTTAGAGAAATTAGGGCTAGGAGTTGTAAAAACATGGCTTCACAAGGAAGAGAAGGAGGTGGAGGAGTAGCGGTATTATGCAGTGGTAATAGTGCAGTTTCCTGTACAACGTCATCTTCTAACGGTAACGGAGTTATGGAAACGGAGAGTAGTACAAAACAGGATTCACCTATTCTGTTTTTCCTGTTTTTTCATAAGGCAATTAGGCTGGAACTTGATGCACTTCACCGTTCGGCGTTAGCGTATGCTACTGGACAATTGACAGATATAACGCCGTTGCTTAAACGTTACCGTTTTCTTAGATCAGTTTATAAGCATCATTGCCATGCTGAGGATGAGGTATTTTCTCGTCTACTCAGTTCTATTAACACTTATTAAAAAATTGTCGTTGATTTTTTCGGCAATTGTGACATTTGTGATTTTTCTGGTTAGAAAATGTAGTTGAGTGACTTTTTTGTTAGGAGGAAGTTTTGTGATTTTTCGGTAATTGTGACTTTTGTGTTAGTATGGTGATTTTTTTTTTTTTTGTGATTTTTCGGTTAGAAAATTAGTTATATGATTTTTTTTTTTTGGTTAGTAGGACGAAAGTTCTGTGATTTTTCTGTTTGAAAAATAGTTATGCGACCATTTATGAAATTTGACCTTGTATACAGCGACATTGTGTTTTCTGCATAGGGAATTGCTAATCGAGCCGTGCTGTTAAGTTAGGTACTAAAACCTCGTTTCATTATCCAACCGTATGTTGCTTGTTGTTGCTATTGAATTCTTAGTGAGCTTCCTGTTACTTGTTGTCTCGCTCTGTGATCCTTTTTATGACTGGCGATTTAGTTACATGTTTGTCTATAACGAAAATTCTTAAAACATTATATCGATTTAGAAGCACTTATTTATTAGGTTTAAATATAGCAGACAAAATTTATTCGTCTAATTAATGTCTATTCTGTTTTTATTGGGGCAGACACTGCGATCTTAATGCAATCAATAATTCTCATTACGAACAAACTGTTTAGATAGGAGATGATGTTATTTCGTGGTACTTCTTCTGTCTTAGCACATTTTTATGAAATCTTTTTTGGAGCAATCTAGTTGTATCTAATGTTAAATAGGTTTTTCCTTGTTGAATGAGGACAAGAGTCTTCGACAAGCCTTATAGACTGTTCATACATGAAAGTAATCCCTCTGGCCAAGATGGGGATTAGAATACAATTTCCATGCTTTTCCTTCTGCAGATTAAGGATTGACATCTTGTTGAGACAAAGACCCCTAGATCAACTGTTGTATGCTATGATGGTTCTAATGGTTAAAATAGTGTACCTCGGTGCTATTGCAAATTGGCAGATGTGACATGTTTGTACTTCCATCTGGTACTGCGTTTGATTCTCTTTCTTAGATTTAAGTGATAATGGTTTGGTGCTTTTGAGGTTACTGGTGAAAACCTTAAATTTAGATCTGCGGAGGCCGTCAATAAGACGCTCACCCTATACTGTTTGATTGCAAAGTATTTCTGTCTGGTCATTTGGATATTATTTGCTTAATATAGCTTGGATAGAGTTGCAGAGTTGGAGGATAGAGAAAATAGAGACTAGAAGAATACAATTTTGAATACAGCACCTCTTTGTGCATTTTGGACGATTTAGCTAGAAAGAAATTGAACAACTTTTGAAGGAGTAGAAGAAGAACATGCAAAAATCGAAGGAGGCCTGTTGTTTCAACTGTGTTTTTGGTGTAAACATTTCATTTTGTATAGTTAGATGATTTTCTGCATACATAACGGCATGTTGTTTTTAAAAGTTAAACCATCTTGGTGTAATATACGATGATATCATTTTGGATTATATGGAAAAAGTGCCATGGATATTGACTTCTTTTGTCGTGCGTGATAAAATGACACACTTCTTTGTTGGTTCTACTTTGTACATGTCTTCTTGTATGTACCTTTGCTAGAGATGATAGCATGATTATAACAATTGCAGGTGATCTTTCCAGCTCTTGATATACGTGTGAAGAATGTAGCGCAAACATACTCCTTAGAGCACAAAGGTGAAAGCGATCTTTTTGATCACCTTTTTGAGATCTTAAATTCTGAGAAGCAGAACTATGAAAGTTTTCCACGAGAGCTAGCATCTTGTACTGGGGCATTGCAAACTTCTGTTAGTCAGCACATGTCAAAAGAGGAAGAACAGGTATTCTCGTTGGAGACACTGCTTAAGTTTCATGTTCAAGGATTCCACATCTTACGTATACCATCTTAGTGGTCGGTTGTTACAGCTGCAAGCCTCTCTCTTTATGTGCTTCTTTCTACACTTAAGAATTACTAGTTTCGTAGAAGATCTGTATTATTGTCCACATGATATGCATTAAATTGATCTATTGCACTTAATTAAGTCAAGTTTACAGATAGTTTAGCTTTGTTGCTTCTCAGAACAGTTAGATATGTGTGTGGAAGTTTTACTATTTTGACTTGTAACTAGCCTGAGAGGATCGGCAAGGTCATTGTCTGGTCAGCCGTCAGGCTAGTATCATCTTGTTTTTTGTTGCTTACAAGAAGGGTTGGTTTTTGCCTAGAGTATATTTGTCCAGATATAACCTGCCCCTGCGTAACCTGGCCTGTCAATGGTTGGGTTATCAGATACATATAATATATTCGACAGAACTTCATGTGTCCGACGTGATATCAGTGTTGATCTCACAAAATCAAATAACTTGAAAATCCATACAATTTACACGTTTGTTGACTACAAATATTCCTGACAGGTGTTTCCTTTGCTCATTGAGAAATTCTCAGTGGATGAGCAGGCATCACTTGTTTGGCAGTTCCTTTGTAGCATTCCTGTGAATATGATGAAAAAGTTCCTTCCCTGGCTTTCATCTTCTATATCTCCTGGTGAGCACAAGGATATGCAGAAGTGCTTGTCTATGATTATTCCAAAAGAGAAGCTTCTCCAGCAGGTTTTTTTTGTTAATGTCTAAATGCTAACTGCTTTTCCTTCTCTCTCTCTCTGTTTGCCTTTTCTATTGTTTTTTGACATTGGTAACATTATTGCCTTTTCTATTTTTTCCCCTCTAAGACTGTGTTTTTTGTTATGCATCGTTTGTTGAAGGTAATTTTCTCCTGGATGGAAGGTGGAAAGTGTGTCACTGCAGTTGGTGGGCATGCCATTGATGCTGAGCTGCCTTGCTTTGTGGATTTTAACTCTGTCACAGAAACTTGTGTGTCAGGAAACATAAAGTGTGTGTGTGAATCTTCCAGCCCCGGGAAAAGAAAGTTTGGGCTAGAGGGTGATACCTGTGATACTGATTCTGGAAACCCAATTGATGAAGTATTGCATTGGCATAATGCTATTAAGAGAGAGTTAGATGAAATAGCAGCAGAGGCTAGAAGAATTGAGTTGGCCGGAGAATTATCTAGTTTGGCACCTTTCTATGCAAGACTTCAGTTTATAGCTGAAGTCTGCATATTTCATAGGTATTGGTCTATGAAAATTCTTATTTCATTATTTGATAGATAGAAATTCGTCAAATCTTACGAAATTAAAATGCAAGTTTACAAGTTCACTGAAGATACTATGTATGCCATGCTGTCGTTATATTTTGATGTCCATTTAAGTGAAAGAGCATAAAGTCATAATTGATGAGTCTTCTTGTCCTTTCATGATGGATCTTTATTTCATCAAATTCTATAATGCCTCAACCTATTAAACTTTTTTGCATACACGAGATCACCTATTTTTTGTTTCTTGAAGCAACTATATCATTGACACTCTTCTTGTACGGATTTAGTCATGAAATCGTGATATAATTGTTTATGACTGAAAATTAGAGTTTTCGGGAAAGAAAAGAAATTGTTTGTTGCCTATTACTTGTATAATGGGTAAAGCTGATGGTTGATCGTCACTCAATAATCTTAAAGTTTTTAGATTTTGAGCACAAACCATCCTTTGGATCTCTTCTGTATGCTATGCTAATGAAGGACAAGAGCATTGCTGATTTACAACTTTATTAACAGATTGTGAAGTATTACAGATCTTTAGTTTTTTAAAAAGAAAGAAAAGAGGAGCAAATCTTTTAGTTGCAAATTTTTTTTTTAAAAAATGCATATATAAAGGTGGTTGCAGGATACTGGTGAAGTAATTCTATTAGTCTTTAATCTTCTGAAAAATTTCGGGGAGCTAATCTTGCTTGTGGTCTGACATTTGGAGCTCTGTCCAACAGTTGCACAGGATTCTATTTAAATTATACATCCTGCACTATTGATGAATGAGCTTAATGTTAGAAACTGTAATATGAGCAATTTACTAATGCTGATGAATAAATTTTTCCCATCCAGAACAAACCGGCTTTTTAGTCCTGTCTCAAACAGAAACTTTAATCTTTAGATTTACCTTATGGCAGCATTGCTGAGGACAAGGTCATATTTCCTGCTGTAGATGGAGGGCTCTCCTTTTTCCAAGAGCATGCTGAGGAAGAAAGTCAATTTAATGAGCTTCGTTGGCTGATCGAGAGCATTCAAAGCACAGAAGTCAATTCCACCTCAGCTGCTGAATTTTTCTCCAAATTATGTTCTCAGGCTGACTTAATTATTGAGACAATTGAACGACACTTTCACAATGAAGAAGTTCAGGTAGGGTTCATTATAAACTTATTGTTTTCTTGCTGAAATTAGTACTAGTTGTTATGTGTCTCATTGTATATTGACATGACCAGATGTGAATAAAATTGGGAGGTATTAATTTCCAAAAGTATGAACTTCTCTGTAGGTTCAATAAGCTCCATAGTTTGCATACTCCATGAATTCCATTCGGACTCGCATCTACTTTCTAGATAATCTTGTAGCTATTGCTTGCCTTCTCTCCATGTCCGCAAAATATCCTTCAGAGCTAAAGGATGTCTCTCTTGTCCTTCATATCCAGGTTCTTCCGCTTGCTCGAAAGCATTTCACCCAGGACAGACAGAGGAAGCTTTTGTACCAAAGCTTGTGTTTAATGCCATTGAAGTTGATAGAACGAGTCTTACCCTGGCTAGTGGGAGCACTGTCTGAAGATGCAGCCAGAAATTTCTTAAAGAATTTGCAGCTAGCTGGTACTGCTTTGTTGCTAGAGCAGTTGATTTGCCGGCAGTTTTGTTTTTTTCCTGAATTATGTAATTGAATTCTAATTGAATTCTACTCTTGCAGCTTCTGCAGCTGATACTGCTTTGGTGACCCTATTATCTGGTTGGGCATGTAAAGGACGTACAGATGGTGTATGCTTGTCTTCTAGTGTCACTGGTTGCTGCCCTGTTAAAAGGTTTGCTGACATTGAAGAATATTATACTCAAGCACCTTGTCCATGTATTCTCTCAGTCAAATCTGATGATTCTAAAAGGCCAGTCAAAAGAAACCTTACTGCTCTTTGCACAAAAGATGATACATCGGACTTGTCCAAGGGTGTAAATGCTTGTAATATATCTTGCAATGATCAGTCATGTCGTGTCCCAGGATTGGGAGTTAGCGATAATAATCTGGGACTAACTACTATATCCACAGCAAAATCTATTCGTTCGTTGACCTTCAGTTCTGCTGCTCCTTCTCTTGACTCAAGTCTCTTTATCTGGGAGACAGATTGTACCTCTTCTCAACCCAACCATAAAGTGCTTCCCATTGACACCATATTCAAATTTCATAAGGCGATACAAAAAGATTTGGAGTATCTTGATGTTGAATCTGGTAAGCTTAGGGACTGTCCTGAGACTTTTCTTCGGCAGTTCATTGGAAGATTTCGGTTGCTTTGGGGTTTGTACAGAGCCCACAGTAATGCAGAGGATGAGATAGTTTTCCCTGCACTTGAATCTAAAGAAGCACTCCACAATGTGTCTCACTCCTATATGTTGGACCATAAGCAGGAGGAGAAACTGTTTGAAGACATATCATCTGCCCTCACTGATCTTTCAGGACTTCACGAAGGATTGAAGGAAGACTACCAGGTTGAATCTAGCAGGACCATTGTTGAGTCTACTGGCCTGCATGATAGGGATCGCAAAAGAAAATATACCGAGCTTGCCACAAAGGTTCAAGGAATGTGTAAATCAATCAGAGTTAGCTTGGATCAGCATATATTCAGAGAAGAACTTGAGCTGTGGCCGCTATTTGGCAAGCATTTCTCTATGGAGGAGCAAGACATAATTGTTGGTCGTATAATTGGAAGCACAGGGGCTGAAGTACTTCAGTCAATGCTGCCTTGGGTAACTTCTGCTCTTACTCAGGATGAGCAGAATAAGATGATGGACACATTAAAGCAGGCTACAAGAAACACTATGTTCAGTGAATGGCTCAACGAGTGTTGGAGACGAAATCCTGAAGTATCTTCACAGCCTGAAGCCTTGCAAAATAGCAATACAAACAAAGGTTATTGCTATGACCCTAATTATTTCATTGTGTATCCTGCTCTTGGGTCTGCAGTTTAGTGCTTAATTTATGGCTTGACTGTTTATTGCATCTAATGGAGATAACATCTGTGCCTTGATAAGACAGGTGTTGATTCTCATGAAGGATTGGACCAGAGTGACTGTATGTTCAAACCCGGTTGGAAAGACATTTTCCGTATGAATCAGACAGAACTTGAGTCGGAGATCAGAAAAGTTCACAGGGATTCAACTATTGATCCAAGGAGGAAATCTTATTTAGTTCAAAATCTGATGACTAGGTTTGTATTGGTGCTTCCTTTTGCTATTATTATCTATTGCATCTTGAAATGTAGATAAATAGACAGTAAACCTCATGTTGATCATTTTTCCATGTAATCAGCTGTTGGATAGCCTCTCAGCAGAAATCACAAGCATCAACAGAAGAAATCTCTCGTAGTGAAGATGTTGTTGAGTGTTCACCGTCCTTTCGAGATACGGAGAAGCAGATTTTTGGATGCGAACACTACAAAAGAAACTGCAAACTTCGTGCAGCTTGCTGTGGAAAATTGTTTACATGCAGATTCTGCCATGATGAAGTGAGCGACCATTCAATGGACAGGTAAACCTTAGCTAAAACTGCCTGAGCTTGTAGTTGGGTTCTTTGTATCTCATGTTTATTCTTTTTCTAGGAAAGCAACTATAGAGATGATGTGCATGCGTTGCTTGAAAGTTCAACCAATTGGACCCAGCTGCAGGACACCATCGTGTAATGGATTTTCCATGGCAAAATACTATTGCAGTATATGCAAGTTCTTTGACGACGAGAGGTAGACGAGTCAACTCACATTTTTTCTTTTAGAGTTTGGCATAAAAGTGTTGCTTAAATACTACTTCACACATTTATCCTTTGGAGTGCATCTTTGAAGTGTACCCAATTAGTGGAGGAAGAATTGCATGATCCGTTTTTGTCAGCTAATGACCTTAGAATCATCGCAGTTCTAGCTTAGAATCATCGCAGTTCTTGACAATATCACCTGGGTATATGTTTATATCTTACATAGGTCATTAAAGGGTCGTTTGTTTGGAGGGACTAGGAACTAGGAAAAATTATTCATGCATAGCTAGTGCAGCTTTTGGTTGGCTGTATGAGAAAAAGTAAGTCCTAACTAACGCAGCTTTCGGTTGGCTGTATTAAATAATACCGGCATTAATTTACGTGTGAATCTATGTACTATTTTATGCGGGATAGATGTGGAATAAGTGTGTGTATATTAGCAACACGGAGATGAAGTATTTAAAGATAAAAATGTCCTTAAAGTAAGTACTCCCTAAGTCAGATTCTATGTCTTATTATTTAACGCATAGCTATACCTACAAAAGTATTCACTGTAGAACAGGGCCTTCATTTTTATTCCCTGCATAAACGATCTCTGTATTATAATCCCAATAAGAACTAGTATTTGAACCGACCCATCCATAACAACATGTTCACTATTTCTCTCGAGCCAGGAATGGGATTGATGATGAAATAGAAGAAAACAAATGAGATTGACACATTCTCTATTTCTATGGAAAATTGATTTATGAGAACAGCCAGTTTTCTTCTACTGAATGACTCTTTTCTGTATCAGGCCGGTATATCACTGTCCTTCTTGCAACCTTTGTCGCGTTGGACACGGTCTTGGAATTGATTTTTATCATTGCATGAAATGCAATTGTTGTCTGGGAAAAAGTTTAACAGAGCATAAATGCTTGGAGAAGGCGTTAGAAACAAATTGTCCCATTTGCTGTGAGTTCTTGTTTACTTCCAGTGCAACAGTTAGACCTCTGCCTTGTGGGCATTACATGCACTCGGCTTGCTTTCAGGTGAAAACTCAAATCATATTGTACAGTATGTGCTCTCACATATATTTGCTTTGACTACTGACGAATTTTGGGAATTTATTCACTTTATTTAAGCTCGTTTAAAGCTAACCATGCTCTCTCTGCCAGGCATATGCTCGCAGTAACTACGTTTGCCCGATATGCAGCAAATCCATGGGTAATATGGCGGTAAGATAACTTTCCAGTGATCTCCTTTTATAATATTCTTTTTTGGTTGCGCTATGTGCATAAATGCTGTTCGCTGCTGCCTCCAAGCACAATAGCTGGCAAAGTGAGCCGTACGTGTATGTTAAAGTTGTGAGGCCTTGAGTTCTTTGTTGAGTGTCACGTAGTCTGAGGCTTTATAATCACTTTTTGAGGTTTCCATACAGCAGCCATGAAGAGTTTCGACTTTTTCAAAATTCAATTCTTTTCTTTTGATTTGTGGGAGGTGCCTCTTCTCGCTGCATTCCTGGGAGGGTTGGTGGGATGGGGCCTATTCATAAGGCCATTGCCACTCATAAAGTTGTCCTTGAGGGTGTGATTGGTGCGAAGGACTTCTGAAAGAATTGATACTTTAACAGCAATGGTGTTGTGCGTGGAGTGGTGCCCTAAAGTTTCTATAAATCATTTTGCCTGCCAGGTTTATTTTGGAATGCTCGATGCACTGCTGGCTAATGAGATTCTTCCAGAGGAGTACCAGAATCGTTGGCAGGTTTGCCTTCTTAATTAACTTTCCATTTCGCATTTTCTTTTCAGTTTTTGGACTTGCATTGGCATCTTTTTTCAAGGTTCTAAATTTGTCGATGGGATGGAGAACATGCATAGACCCCACTTGTGGGATTACACTGGGTATGTTGTTGTTCTTGCTGTTGTGGATGGAGAATAGGTATAATATCATTTTGGTCATGTTGCTGGGATGAAAAACATATATAGAATGGTTTTTTGGTGGGATGAAAACATATATAGCATGATTAATTGGTCATCTTCTTAAATAATTTATTTCGTTTGCTTCATAAAGCTTAAAGAAGTCAAGAAGGAACAGAAGAGATGGCAACCAGAGGAGTGATTTTGTTTTGTGAGTACAAAAAATGGATGTTGCCGCATGGTGACATTGTTATGACTCTTCTAGCTGTCTCGAGTGTCGACATCAGTAATGTACTTATATTGGACTTAAGAATAGGAAAATACTGCTTAATTTTGATGATCTATTTGGTGGTTGTTCTAATTAGAATATTATATAATGTGGTACTAGGTGTTCTGTTAAGAGTTTGTATAGCGTGATGATACTTATAATATGCACGTGCATTTTTCCTTAAAATATCCATCTAATATTACATTTCAAATACAGGAGATCCTTTGCAATGACTGTGAACTGAAAGGCCGGGCACCCTTCCATTGGTTATATCACAAGTGCGGGTTCTGTGGATCTTACAACACGAGAGTCATTAAAGCGCCCACAACAGATCCTGACTGCCCTCTGAAGTGAATGAGTTAGGAATCTCTCCTTTGTTCAATGAGCTTTTGCACCTGTAAATAATGTACAGAGGGCTAAGCTTATTCCCCTGGTGTCAATAGATTCAATACTAAGCAAAAGAGGCAGTAGTTCTAAACAAATATGCTTATTGCGCTATTAAAAGCTTATATAGTGCAGCTATTTGGATTTAGTGACAGCTTAAGTTGAGAGGTGGCAAGTTTTGGCAGAAAATTCATAGTGGTCTTTGAGTTTTAACCCTATATATAGAGCCTTAGAGAGACAATAACACCTAATGTTAAAAGTCTATAAATTCGTATATAATAGATATCTTTTAAAGTAGTTTTATTCCAAAGGCAACTCTCACGCTTTCTGATATGTTTTGATCCGAGATCTGACGCTTTTCGTTTTGTCATCTTTTTACTAGTTAAAAGACTTCAATGATGAAGCAGCTTTCTCATTTGGCAGAAAGAATGATCATAAATAGTTTGATTTATTGAAAAGGGTAAGACATCAATAGATTACATTCAAAATCGACTTCCAGCTTTACCAACAAGAGTCCATACTAGCTGCTAAGAAACCGTCCGATACTGCCTGTGAAAATTAACAGGCTAAAGACCAACCAGAGTTGCTAGTTTCACCATATATGTACACATTTTACCAAAAGCACCAAATAAATAGATAGCCTACTTAGTTTAGGACAGGCAGTCAAAAAACATTCACTTCCTAGGGAGGAGCACACTTTCTATGAGTTCTTCGTAGTCCGAGATGGTTCAGGTTCAGTGCCAGCATTCAGAGGAGGAGCATCTGTAGCAGTTCCTTCCGGCAAGTTCATCTCTGCATCAGTTACTCTCATTACATTTGACGAGGCAACCACATTCTTCATATTTCCTATTATATACTCGTACTGCAAAGTAAGATTAGTTAGTCCTTGAATCCTGCAAAATAGAACAAGCTTGACATTTGATATGGAATAGCTGCTTACTGCATCGACTTGTCCACAGCGGTAGCTCAAATCAATGGCTTGTTTATAGTTTTCCTCCGTCAAATTCTCAACCTAGAGGTTAAAAAAATCATACGGATTAGTCCTCCAGAAACAGCATAGAAATGAAGCCACGCAAATGGACTATAAAAAGGAAAGACCTTTCTTTGCGAGTTGATATACAGAGTTTTGTAGCTGATGTCTGTCTGTGTAACTTCACTTGCAAAGGGCCTTTTGCCTCTCTGTTCGGTATTCAAGTAACAACATAATAAGTGTCACTCTGTAAGTAAAACAACATTATACGAATGCAGCATTTCTAATCACTCAAGTCAATCTCAAAGTCCAAAGAGCAAAATCTATATACTTAAACAACCTGTTCATGAAAGGAACTAAAGGGAGAAAATAAAGAAAAACCTTTTTTCTTGAGGCAGAGAGAGTAAATAAAGAAAACATTGCTAGGGCCTAAATGAGTATATAGGAATAGGTGTAACCTTTCATTTTTTTGCGCGGATTGCCCTTCGTTTGGGGTGGTCTTTAAATTTTGCCCCTCAAATTTGTGGTCTTTAAATTTTGCCCTTCATATTTGTGGTCTTTAAGTTTTGCCCTTTGCTTGGAAAGGTGGAAGAATATATGAAGTTCTGGGTTCGAATCCCCGCTCAGGCATAAAATAAAAAAATAATTTCGCAAGGCAGAATTGGGGGAGTGTATGCCGAATCCAGCATACAATCTTTAAGGAAAAGTTAAAGTTATGCCGGATCCGGCATAACTAAACATAACTAAAAGTCTGCCCCCTCCGGCAGACTTTTAGTTAAACACAACTAAAAGTCTGCCGGATCCGGCATAACTAAACATAACTAAAAGTCTGCCTCCAAAGATATTCGGCTTGCATTTCTAAGAAAGTATGCCTCGGATCGAGCTTGCATTTTAATCTTCTTATGCGTATATTGTTCCAACTCACATGCTTAATCTCGGTTTACAAACAACAATTAACATAAGTATGAATTCAGACTTGAGACAAGCAACCCAAGCGATATGTCCAACTTAACGGAATATAGAGTACTAGATTTTTTTTGAATCGAGCTATTAAATTTAAAGTAACCATAAAACTTTGCGTCCCGCGGTGAGTTTGTGGTAATTAAGTTATATCCCAAAGAAATTAACAAATCAATATTAACGCGATTCGTGTGGATCCTCGTATATATCTTCAAAACCTAACAATAAATTGTTCGAATTAAGGGAATAGTAGTTAGTATCTCACGTTAATGACAAAGGGTTCGTGCCTCGTGGTGTTTAACAATTAACATACTTGCTATACAATGCAACCCATAATTAGTTTGGAATGACAAATATATATATATCTTCAAGGCAAAAGTACGCCATAAGGCATAAGTATGCCCCCATCGGCATAAGTACGATAATTCGTTAACAAATTTATGCCGATGGGGCATACTTTTAATGGGCAAACTTGTATGCCGGACCGGCATAAATTTGTGAAGGAATTACCAAAGTTATGGAACCGGCATACTTATGCCAAATGCCCATGAGGCATAAGTATGCGTGTCCGCATAACTTTGGTAATTCCTTCATAAGTGTATGCCGATGGGGGCATAGCGAAATTTAAACTACGCCTTGCGATTTTTTTTTAAAATTTTGACTGTGTGGGGGTTCGAACCTGGAACCCATGGGGTTTATGCGAAGGGCAAAATTTAAAGATTTCAAATATGAGGGGCAAAATTTAAAGACCACCCTAAAAGAAGGGCAATTCTGCGAATTGCCCGTAACCTTTTACAGTCAAGTGCCATGAAACATTTAAACTTTAGGCACACTAAAAGCCTCTCCGGATTGGCTTATTCCGGTGTATTTAAGCCAAAATAGCTTTTCTAGCATTTTGTAGTGTTTGAGTAAGATTACAAAAGTGCTTTTAAACGCTTGTTTTTATGTCAAATAACAAAAATAATAAGTTGGGATTTATAACTATGGCTTTTGACTTATAAGCCATGAGTCATGAGCCCTTCCAAACATGCACTAAGCTTAGCTTAAAAAAATTACTCCTTACTCTGTTCCTTCAGTTTCATTTTGTTTGATATAGTACTCAAAATTTAATTTTTAAAAAATAAATAGACTTTTGTAAAATTATGATCTTAAATATGTGTAGTATGACTATAAAACTTTAAAATCTGTACTTCTAAACATGTCATAACATTTGTGTGACTTAAAAAAGTGTTTTTTTCGGATAACAAAATGTGTTTTGAAACGGATATTATAAAGAAATAGTGACAAACAAAGTGAAACAGATTAGTTACCAAAAACAAAAAAAAGTGAAACAGATCGGGTAGTCTACTTAAGCAACCAAAAACACAGAAGCGCATGCATGTAAGAGAAAGCATCAAAAATCAAACATGAGGAAAATGACAATGATTTGACATTAGGTTTTTGGTTAATTTTTGCCCGAAAATAAGGGTAAAAACAATACACAATACCTCATTCTTGGATGCTTCCTTAATAGCTTTTATCTTCTTAGAAGATAGTACTATCTTTTTCCGGTCATGGACGACCTTTGTTACTTTTGTCTTCCTTCCAGTTCCTTTTGCTCCGGCAACTTTTGGTTTCTTCTTATGTGTTGCTTCCAGGCCAACTATCGGATTTATCACACGTTTTGCTTCTGCTATTCGCTTGCTCACACGTCTTGCTTCGACCTTTGGTTTTCTCCCCATTTTTGATCTCAAAACAATAGTTACTCACACACTCTTTGATTTTTTCTTCTTACAAATAGTACAACACTGTAACAGTACTACTTTGATAGCTGTGTGCGTTTTACGAGACTAATAAAGCTATTATCAAACTGGCCTTCATTCGTGCAGAGAAGGGGTTTAATCTCTATCGTTTGATTCGACTCGTGCATGCAACGTGTAAGGTGGAGATTTCTTTAGGTTTTGTTTTTTGTCATCGTGTAAGTGGAATCGTCTTATCGGCGCCAAGTTGAATGCCTTTTCCTTTCTCCTTTTGTTTTTTCTTTTTTCCACTTTGGTGATAGGATTGATGCAGTAAATAGTGTGACATCGATTCAACTGGTGTTTGGTTTGCTGACAAGTTATCAGTGGAGTCAAGTGTCAAAATTAAACTTTTTGTAAATATATACGTAAATTATATAATTTCTTGGTAGTTAAATAAGTACTAGTATTTACTATATTATGCAAGTCAATAGTACGTATATTTTTTTTTTGAATCTCTTAATTAGAATTTTTGGGTTGGCCACTTACTATAAAATATATAATGAGAATTAAATAATAATGAGACTATTAATTTGATATACTTGTTTTGGTAAATACTTCATTTATTTGATTGAAACTGAAATATACATGATATAATATATTTGCATGTGTTTAATTTTATATCGAATAAGCTTGGATGACCTATTATTTTTCCGAGTTGGCTCCCCTCCAGTACAAGATCCCTCAATTTCTTCAAGTACCCCTTACAATCTTGACATGTGTCCTCCTAACTATATAATGGATCATATTTATTCAATTAACCAAATTTACCATGGTTAATTAAATAAATCTGATCCATTAGATCATTAGGAGGACACGTGTCAAGAATTTAAGAAAGTACTTGAGGAAATGGAGGGATCTTGTACTGGAGGGGAGCCAACTTCATTATTTTCAATTTTAATCTTGATCTTCTTAAATGATTTTGGAAGAAGAGCTCTGAGGAATGACAGTTTTACTATTGTTTTGTTTTATCTCAGGATTAATTATTCTAATATTGTTATCCCAAATTGATGAATGTAAAATAAAAATAATGGGGTATAACTTATCCCAAATTTATTTATATTTAAAACAAAAATTCAACCAAACATGAAATTAACAAACGACCCCTCAAAGAGATGAATAGAAATAAGGTGGAAATAAGTATTGTTCATGACATTCCAATCCTTAACGTTTAATTTAAGGGAAAATGACACAAATGGGCATTCGGCCCAAACTATTGACAATGGGATGGTCCAAGAAACTTAAAAGATATTTTTAACTTTTTTAAAATAATTTCATTTCGTAGTCTTTTTTTAACTAATTTCAGCATATGTATCGAAACTGTATCATTGTCGTATAAAAAATGTATTGTACGTATATAGAAAATGTATCATTGTTGTATAGAATGTATATCCCTACAGTATGTGTTTAAAAACTGTATTATTGTTATATAATTTGTGTTTGATAAATGTATAATCAAAGTATATTTACTAATTATACACATATTATATAATTATTATACATGTTCTGGGATATTTTTTGGAGGCTCGATCAAGGTACACTTACTAATTATACACATATTATCTATGTTTTGGATATTTGTTGAAGGCTCAATATGAATTTCTTTCGTCGACCTTTAGTGTCGACTTTTTGATTTGTGGTGATTTTTAGTCGCCACAAAAATTCTGATTTTTTTGTAGTGAATGGGCTACTGGGCTAGCGCTTGGCAACTGTTTGGGCCTAATGGCCAACTCACGGCATTAAATACAAACATGGGCCAAACAAATTTCTGATGGATGGCCATTTAGTGTTCTTTTCCCTTAATTTTAAAGAAATTCCTACCTAGTTTAACTGTTACCCACTGCCATTTGAGAAGTTATTTTTCCCTCCTTATATCCAAAATTTATAGGGGAGAAGAGCAAGAATATGTCGAATGAATGATACCATTCTCCAATTGTGAGTTTTTGATCATTGGATTGTTCCTGTGATCTTACAACAAAATGTAATTTTATAGTGATTCTCTAATTATAGGTTATTAGGATGGAATGGCTCTTAATTACTAGCTAGTTCTTTCTCCTAGAAACAGGATGTTTGAGTTTCATGCACAACGGTTCAAGTGGCGAAAACATTTCTTTATAATAAGTGTTTTTTTTTCTTTCTTTTGATAATTGTTATATTCGGAGTCAGCTTGCACGCGCCTCGATTAATTTTATGAAATATTTTTACCTCCTGCCAACACATACATTCATAACTTTATTCACCAAAACTCAAGCATATAAAAACACATAATGTTTTTGTCTTCGCATATTAATGTAGTATATTTTATTTCCACATATAAATTGAAGGAATTAATAACCACTTTTACTAAGTAGTAGTACGAAAGAGTCAAATTAAGAACGTGCTCGTAATGACACTAGGACTGTTGAAGGACCATCTATGGCCATACTCTCTGGCTTCTTCAGTTTTATTACCTACTCCATTTATTGTATTTTTATTTTTTTTGTTTGTTTCCCACTCTTAATCAGTACTCGTATTATCATCAAATCTCATATTAAGGTAAAGCATTTAACAAAATCGACTCCATATTTAAGGTGTCGTTTGGCCATAAAAATTATTCATTTTTTTCCGAATTTTTTTTTACTTTTTTTACTTTTGGGCGTTTGGCCATAAATATTCGGAATACAACTTGAAGTTGTATTCCGGAATACCAAAAACAAGAAAAACTTGTTTTTCAAATTTTTTTCACTTTTTTCACTTTTTACAATTACATTTCACCAAAAACTACAATTTAAAAAATTATGGCCAAGCACAACTCCAACTCCAACTCCAACTCCAACTTCAAAAATTCCAAAAAAAGTGAATATGTTTTTGGTATTTATGGCCAAACGCCTACTTAAAATTCGAACACGAATCCTCTAATCAAGAGTAAGAAATACTTACCCTTTTACAACAATTCTTGTTGGCTACCTTACCTACTCTATTTAAGCACCTAAGTAATATTGTCCTCTCCTTCTCCCAATTAGGTCTTTCACATTACGATTAGTAACTTACTTGACTATTTCATTTGATCTAAAAATGCGATTTCTCTCGCTAATCTTGAACCACCAAAGGAAGGCTCTTGAAATGGTCCGGCTGGATTTTTAGTCGTGCAAAGCATGATAAATGATTCTAAGCTAATTATCTACCTATTTTGGTGGCCAAAAGAAGCTACTTTGAACTATTAATGTACTTTTAACCATATATCCTGCTTGCCAATAATATATTAAGTAGACACTTGACCATGATTTGATTGAAATTTGGTACAAAAAATGGTGTTTGAAGTTTAAGTTTAAAGTGATATTTGGAAGTTGAAGACGTGTTTAACATCAAAAAAGAGTTAACGTTTTTACGAGTCATGAAAATTTAAAGAACTCCTAAAATTTGTTTTCCAAACTTTAAATTCTACATATTAAGTTTGAGATGAAATAATAGATTAGTTCGATAAACAAACACTTACTTGATCAAATAGTCTCCAAATATTATTTCAATTATTCTAAATGTTATTTATCGCCGAACGGCTCCTAATTTTCCAGGGCTCTCTTTTGCGTTTCTTTTACAAGGATAATGTTTGGACCAGCTTACGCGCAGTTAACTTATTTCATCGGGTATTTGCTATTTGACTAGCTCTTACCATCATAAATATCAGGTAACTTTACTCGCCAAAGCTTAGACATATGAGGAAAAAAAAAATCATTTAACATATTTTCTCTTATATGCTGGGATTTGTGTGGCTGTCAAAGGCTCTCACGAAGATTTTCTAGCATCACTCAAACCACTAGGAAAATAGAAGAAACCATGATACAAACACAAACATAATTTCCAGCACATTACTAGAATTTTTACACCTAAGAAGAATGATACTAGTCTTAAACCCATAGAATCAGACAAAAACAGCAACATACAAAGTAAACCACTCTTTAAATAAAGTTTAAACCTAATCACGATATAGCACTATCTCACAAAAAGATAAACAAAAAGGACAGACCTAAAGTAATCTTGAAACTCGTATGAAACAATTCATATATTCAAGACAAATTAAGGGAAGAAACCACAGTAGACAACCATGAAATAATGTTGAATTTTTGACCAAAATAAGCTATTATTTAAACCAATTCACCAAAATAATACGTTTTTAATTTTTTACGAACTAGCATAAACGTATTCTGAGTAACGTATTAGGCATTATTTTATTCAAAAATTCGACGGGAAAATAGCGGGGGTTAACGGTGTTAAAAGCTAATTGTGCGTGAGTAACGTATTATGCCTAATACGTTCGTTCACAAGATTAACTGTTTTAGAGAATCCATATACGAGCAATCCTTCTCCGTAATCTGACATTGATTGATGTTAAAGTCGTAACTCGGAGTTACGATTTTAGGATAAAACGTAACTGACAGTTACGTTTCTACCCAAACTAGGCACGGGCAATCGAATCTTGCAGAGAATCCTGCAAATTGGGAATCCTTCTGACTGATTTGACTATAAAACGTGATCAATAGTTACGTTTTAATTGTAAAACGTGACACACAATAACGACACATTTGCTAAAGTCCCTCTTCCTTATACTTTTTGAACAAACCACAGATCATTATAAAATATAGTGTATGAAACGAATGTTCAAACACATTCCAACAATTTTTAGCAAAGCTTCTACTTGTGTGGCCTATTGTTGGAACAACATTAAAAAATTCAACAGGTATGAGTTAATTAAGTCAAATATGTTGTAATATGTTAAAATAATACTATAGTTTTAATTTATTTTTTCGTTATATTAATAATAATAAGTGTCTTATTTTCGCGTGTAGGAGTAAAGATGGCCAATTTTGAACATAATGTGATGGTTGCTTTGTATTGGGGTGGCGAAATAATTCTTGAAATGAACGGATTCGGGTATACGAAGGTGCCAAAATGATTGTTAGCATGTTTATTTCAACGAACTATCTTTGAATTGGTTGAACTATTGCATGAGAAGATGGGGACAAATAGTGAATGTCACGTATATATGATTCTGTGCAGATGAAAATTGTGGAATCTACGTGAGAGTGCAAAATGTAAAGCGATGAATATATCGATGATAGTGGAGATTTACTTCAAAATAATATTGGTGTAAATCCTCATAATCAATTTGGTCATGGTGTGTCCGAAATTCCATGTCATGATATACCTACTTTACGACATTGGAGAACGAGGGAAGATATTTTCATTTCTACACGAGAATCGAGATGGGATGTTGTTCGGTTGCACTTGGTCGAGGATGCCAACAAAGACTTGGAAAAGAATATGTATTTTACTTGTTTATAAGCAAAGCAAAATTGAAACGGGCCGTGACGATTTGGAGTTTGCGCAAAAATAAAGTTTGAGGTGATAACGTCAAACAAAAGTCTATGGGTTGTGAGATGCAAGTTTTATAATTTATTAGGTTGTCTATGGTTTCTTCGAGGTCGGAAGGTTGGAAATAACCTTTGGAAGATAGGAAAGTATGTTGATAATCATAGATGTGAGACTGAAGGGCTTACGACAGGTCATGTCAACCTAGATACCAATTTGATTGCATCCTCCCCAAGTGTGAATACCGTCAGGGCTAGGGGTAGGCCAACTATTCCCACACTTGCAAATGTCATTGTTTGTTAAACTTTTTTAAAATACATGTCTTCGGTTAAATTCAGCTTCAATGCATAGCTTAGATTTCATGACTCAGTTTCCGCTTATTGAATTCAGTGTTGGTTAAATGAATGGCTTCATTTACTTCACTACATTTTGTTGTAATTATTTATCCTAGGTTAGTCTTGTTTCATGGGTTGTCAACGGGACTTACTGGGTGCCCTACAGGTGGTACTTAGTCGGTTTGGCCGACATACTACATCGTGTGGCAGGTGTTAGGAATGTAAGTGATGAGGTTCATAATTAATTCTACACTTTGTTATCTAGTTCCCAAACTCCATTGATTTCTTTCAGCGGTAGTAGACTCTTTTAAATTATGAACTAATTCTTAAACTTACATACTATATTCGGGAAATGTCATAGCTTATGCATTCAAATTTTTAGTTTTAGAGGCTGATGATTGTCGATCAGTTTAGTTTTTTGACGTTATTATGTTGAGTTTTTATTGCATTCCAAACATTACTAGTAATAATGTTTTTTAGTGATTAATTTCTTACGTTGGAAGTATCAGAAATTATAAATCAACTAGTTCATGATTTACTTGACGGATAATAAATGTCAGATGTCAATTACTTTACAACCCAATTTGGGGTCCTGAAACATTGTTTCATGCTTGGTTTTCATAGTGGAACTTGAATGTTGAGTTATGTGCATATGGTTGGGTCATATCATATGGGATTGGTTCGCTCGCTGCGGATAGAGTGTTGAGTGCCAATCACGTGATTTTGGGTCATGACACTTGAAAAAAGAAGAGGATTGTGTGCCTATGGGAAACTAAATGGATAACGCAAAATACTAGATACATAGGCAACACATGTTATAAATTATGGCATTGTGAAATATATTTAAATAAAGCGGTCCCTTCTTTTCCTAGAAAACGTTTGAAACAACGTGCTACAAAACTATCTAATAGCTGAAAAAATATATTATAAGTAGATACATGATTTCGAACTAAGTCAATAAATCAAAAATCAAACAATGACAAAATGGCATGTGATTGAGTGGTAAATTGATCAACTGCAACAAACGATACTTTATGACAATTTTTAGTGGATTGTTCACTTGCATCATATTTCACAATTAAGAAGAACCATCAGCCTTGTGTTGATAAATCTGATATGTATCTTTAGCATTTTGTTTTGAGTAATTGTTGATATATGGAGTAATATTTACGACAGTAAAGATTAATTTAGTAAACAAATGTGCCTTACAAATAGCCTAACTATATGTTTCTCCACAGGCTTTTATTTTGATTTATAAAAGGATACACTATAAGGAAAAAAGACCAAACTCCAGGCTGCTTAATAATATTTTGCCATAGGACTAAGCTAAAATTATGCATTTTTCTTTTATCACTTCATATATATTGTGACAGCATTGCCATAAGCGGGATTAGTTTCTTGTATGCAATAAGGATTGTAGACACGTGATTTTTTATCCTCGCCGGAGTGTTTCACCTTCTAGTGTCTAAATATTTCTTTTAATTTTAGTCTTGATATGTCGATTTTACTCTATATTATTTATTAGGTTTATTTACTGATATAAGAAGAGGGACAAAAATATTTACTATTTCTAGAGTACAAGTTTGGTGTTTCAAAAGAATGAAAAATCACAAAAAATATGCTTTCTAGGATTTAATTTTGTTTAGCTAGTTATTTTCTTTTAAATAATATATTTTTCTCTATCTAGGAATAGTTATTAAGTATTTCTCGTTTTACATTTAAATAAAAGGTAAATAAAAAAGATGACAAAAAGGGGAAAGGAGCAAATGAGATTATATCACCTCACCACAAAATGACAAAGCTTCGTAACAAACCTTATCGCTTTACATTTTGCACTCTCACGTAGATTCCACAATTTTCATCTGCACAGAATCATATATACGTGACATTCACTATTTGTCCCCATCTTCTCATGCAATAGTTCAACCAATTCAGCATAGTTCGTTGAAATAAACATGCTAACAATCATTTTGGCACCTTCAGTATACCTGAATCCGTTCATTTCAGTAATTATTTCGCCACCCCAATACAAAGCAACCATCACATTATGTTCAAAATTGGCCATCTTTACTCCTACACGCGAAAATAAGACACTTATTATTATTAATATAACAGAAAAATAAATTAAAACTATAGTATTATTTTAACATATTACAACATATTTGACTTAATTAACTCATACCGTTGAATTTTTTAATGTTGTTCCAACAATAGGCCACACAAGTAGAAGCTTTGCTGAAAATTGTTGGAATGTGTTTGAACATTCGTTTCATACACTATATTTTATAATGATCTGTGGTTTGTTCAAAAAGTATAAGGAAGAGGGACTTTAGCAGTGTGTCGTTATTGTGTGTCACGTTTTACAATTAAAACGTAACTATTGATCACGTTTTATAGTCAAATCGATCAGAAGGATTCCCAATTTGCAGGATTCTCTGCAAGATTCGATTGCCCGTGCCTAGTTTGGGTAGAAACGAATCGTCGATTACGTTTTTATCCTAAAATCGTAACTCCGAGTTACGACTTTAACATCAATCAATGTCGATTACGGAGAAGGATTGCTCGTATATGGATTCTCTAAAGTCGCATCGACAAGAACGTATTAGGCATAATACGTTACTCACGATTACTAATTAGCTTTTTAACACCGTTAACCAGCCTATTTTTTTCCCGTCGAATTTTTGAATAAAATAATGCCTAATACGTTACTCGGTGAATACGTTTATGCTAGTTCTGTAAAAAAAATTAAAAACGTATTATTTTGGTGAATTGGTTTAAATAATAGCTTATTTTGGTCAAAACTCCAATAATGTTTATATCTATGTCTTTGTGTCTGCTTAGACTATGACAGTACTGGGATATCAATGAATAATATGAATATGTACATTTTAACTCATCCACCAAAAAATGCTCTTTATCCTTCACTTTATTCAATTTTTAGATGTAAAATAAACAACACTGGTATTACTAGATATGTAGGAGTCAGTTTGGACATAGATTTTTTTTTTTTTTCCTTTTTTAAAATATTACGTATTTGGTTATTCATTATAACTAGGTGAAAAATCTTTTCTACACACAAAATTATTTTTTTCCAAGTGAAATGCATATTGAGACATAACATCAACTTTCAAATACAAATTTTCGACTTAAACTTCAAAAGAACTCTTTTTTCTTCCCAAAGTTTCAACCAGACGTGCTTAAACTTATTATTATGGATATTTGTTGTTATCATGATGGTCAAACGAGACAAAATAGTGCCCAATTCTGCAAATATTCAAAATACATTTCTTTCCTTCTCTTGAATAACTCCAAAAAAAAAAAAAAAATCAAAAAATCTTGAATCTATAACAAACTGTGATGCATTTCATATAGTAATTACTACTAATTGGTACACACAAAATCACTTCTTACTCTTCTTATGTTTCCCATTACGAAACAGAGAACCTAATCCAAAGAGATTTTGTGATGCAACATTAAGAACTGGACTAATTCGAATACCATTACCATAATTAGGTCCTGTTGCTCCATAATTCTTTCTCAATGGTGGCTTTTGAGATGATGGAAATGTATAAAAACTAGCAGGTGCTGATGAATTCTTGATTTGCTTCAATTGCATAGTACTCTGTTTCTGCTTTGAATTATTAGGTACCGAACCAGTAGAATTACTGCGAGATAATAAAGGTAATGACCAAAATGAGCTGCTTTTTTTGTGTGTATTAACACAATGAACACTACTACTTCTCTTGATACCCCAAAAAGAATTAGAATTAGGATTCTTTTTGATCTCTTGCTTTGAATTTTGATCTTTTTGGGGATGGGGTGGAACAGAATTGACTAAAGTTTGAGTCTTTTTTGATAAAGGGACTTGTTTAGAAGAAGTAACAAACTTTTCTTGAAGTTGAATTGGACGAATTAGTCCATCTGAAAAGAGTTCATCTGCTGAAGAAGTTTCTGTATCAGTACTATTGCTAATACAAAAATCGAATTCAGGACTTGAAGAAAGTGATTCTTGGACTTGTTGGTAGTCTTGAATATTGGAATTTTTGTGGCAAAGATTATGGGAAAAAGAGATTCTTGGACTTGTGGTTAAGCTTGGAGCTTCAGAGATCATATCAATGGCCATGTTTTTTTTTTTGTTTTTTGTTTTCTTGGTACAATTAATGAAAGGAAAGAAGGAGAAAAAAAAATATCTAAGGCGTGTGGAAAGAGGACAAAGATTCAAATGCGATGTGGGAACACTGACATACTGAGGAGAAAAGGAAATTTTCAGAGGATTGGTTGCAGAGTCAAAAAAAGAGAGAGAGAAGCTAAATAGGTTTGAATTCTGTGGCACTTGCTCTTGTGGTGGACAAAGGCTGAGTGGCTTTTGTGTCAAAAAGAAATATTAGTACCATCTACTTAAAGAGAGTTTAGTTTTTGCGGTGAAGGGTCAAACTTGCAGCTAGATCATTCCAAATGAAATAATTTTGCCTCCCTTAGAAAGTTGGTTCAGAAGAAATAATATCATGCACTTAAAGAGAGTTCACACATTCAATTAAAATAGATTATCCCGACATGTATTCATCCTCTCTTATAAGTTATTCATACTTAGTGACACTTTATAACTTTAGTTAGATTTAAATGACTTGTTTATAAAAGATCCGGAGAAAAGGAGAAAAAAGACTGTTCCCTTGAACTTCGCAGATGATCTAAATTTTGTCATTTAACTGCTGCCCCTAACTTCACAAGGGCAAAATCGAGCCACTTTCATAACGGTAGGGATAGGAACGAGATAATCTTTCAGTAGAGGGAAAAATTGTTATGCTTCGCATAGTCTTAGGGCAGTTTTGACCCTCATCAATAATTTTTATATTCGTGTGAAATTTTTTACACTAATGGATCAATATCTTGAAAAAGCTAGATTGATAATTTGGAAATAAGACAAATTATCTGCTACAATAAATTAAAATATATTGACACAAAATATTCTTAATAAGTGTATTCGAGTTTTATCCAAAAATGAATTGCATGTCGACTCCTACAAAATGAGTATGCACGCTGACTTGGAGAATGTTAAAAGGTCCAAAGCGACAAGAGTTACCTTCCTAATACGGCAACGAACTACTTTTTGCGAAGCATTGAATCTGCAGCATTGAATCTGTCTTTATGCCATGATGTTAATTATTATCTTCTATTACACATGAAAATACCATAATCCTTTAGCAGCAAAATGTTTTTTAATTGGTTCAAGAATGTGCAAAACATGATAAAGTCCAAATATAAAATTATAGTGGAGCATTAACCTATCAGATA
Source organism: Lycium ferocissimum (assembly GCF_029784015.1). Taxonomy (NCBI): domain Eukaryota; kingdom Viridiplantae; phylum Streptophyta; class Magnoliopsida; order Solanales; family Solanaceae; genus Lycium; species Lycium ferocissimum. Next base: position 375,605 of record NW_026725923.1, read on the forward strand.
GTGAAAACTCATAGGGTAATAATAATAAGTAACTAGAAGCCAGGAATGATTTACCTGCACTTTGAAGCAACATACATCATTTATACTGTTTGTTCATATACTAGCATACATGTTATATTATTTCCCTACAGTATTATTGTCGTATAAAAAATGTATTGTACGTATATAGAAAATGTATCATTGTTGTATAGAATATATATCCGTACAGTATGTGTTTAAAAAATGTATTATTGTTATATAATTTGTGTTTGATAAATGTATAATCAAAGTATATTTACTAATTATATACATATTATAATTAGAAGCCAGGAATGATTTACCTACACTTTGAAGCAACATACATCATTTATACTGTTTGTTCATATACTAGCATACATGTTATATTATTTCCCTAGCTTTTGTCGCTACACTTTTGAGTCATGGGCCTAAATACAATCGAGTAATTTTCCACAGGCCAAATATAAGGTTATTGGCACCCAATTACGATAGAAAAGAGGTTGGCTTCTATCTTGAAGCACAAGCAATTTTTTATCCTTCATCAGGGAGTTTTAATTAAAATAATAAAAATTTGTCTATTCTTAATTAAAAATCTCGAGTTTTAGTTTTAAAAATCGAATCCTCTATGATAGATTGATAGTAAATACGAAACCCTCTTATGATAGACCTTTTACTGCGTGAACCGGAATCAATTCGTGTAGTAAATTTCGCATACCGAATAGTTATTTAAATACATAACTATTTTTCTTGCTCTTGTTTTTACAAATTTGCAAGAAATGACATGTATCTTGGTAAACTTTAGAAGACGGAGGTTGTGGTTAGCACTTGACCCCTTTCTTCTCTTGACTTTTGGTGGCTGCTAACTCAACCACTGACTTAATTATTCTTTTTTTTTTTTTTATTCCATTTGATTGTTTCTAGAGAACAGGCTTAGATGAAAGAAAATAGAAAATAAAATTTAAAAACTAAAATATAGAGAAGAAGAAGAAGAAGAAGAAATTCATGTTGCTTTGTACTACTAGGTTGAGTGTGTTTAATTTTTTTTTTTTTTTTTTTTTTTATCAACAAGCATGTTTAATTATTGAAACATGATCAAGTAACACATGAAAAATGTTGATTATAAGCCGCTTTCACTGGATAATCCAAGATCCATCATTGATTCGTAATTGCTAACAGCATAACTACGCTACCAGGAATAATTCATCTCAATTGAACCTTTACCAACTTTTTTATATTTAATGAAGATAAACTAAGTGAACTTTATCACTAGTAATTAATTCGAATTAAATAAGATACAATTGCCCATCATATAAACACTTTCTTTGCGGATAAAATCAATTACACTTATTTCTACAAGGACATCAAACCTAACTTCAACGCTCTCTATGATGACCTGTGTCATGCCTCTATAAAAATTATGACAATCATTATCAGGAAAGGTGAATTGATTGGGTCATACTTAATTCAAATCCATTAACATTTAATTAAAAATTACTTGTCCCGAACACAGTCAAAATCATACGTGTGTCAATAGACTGGTTCCCTCACTAACGTACCTTTTTTTTTTTTTTTTTTTTTTTTTTTTTTCAAAACGAAATACCCAAGTTTTTTTGTTTCCCCCCATTATACTATTAAATGTCACTATTTGTAAGTGACTCCCCAAAATAAGAACTGAAATGTACCTTATTATATTTTGCTATTTGACTTTTGTTACTTCCCTTGGATAAATTCCAATATACTACAAGCTATTTCGGATTGATATGACTAAAATAAGCATTAGTATATTTCAATTGGGAGTAGTTGAAAGTTTCAGATATATTTGGTCTGATTCTGCAATTGAAAACATGCTTTCCATTTTCTTCTCAACAAGCACATGAAAACAACAGATTAAGCAAAGAGTACATGTAGTTTGCTTTGAAAGTTCAGCAATGAATATTGCAACAGTTTGCAATTAATTGTGTTCTGCAACACTTTTGTATTGGCTATTAGTCTAACTCTCGGAAGGATATTTTTCTTTTTTGTACCACTTCCTTCTAGAAACTCTGCCTGTGTGAAATTGCTTAAGTTGCTCGCCAAGCCTAAATAAAGAAGGTGGATTGCAGTAGATTCACAACCAACATAAAACTCATCAATTCATGAGGAGTCCCTATAATATTATTTGATATGATGTGACATGAGTTAAGCTTAAATCGAGAAGTAAGAAATCATATAACCGACCCCAACTTGTTTGGAATTGAGGCATAGTTGTTATACCAGTTACATCTAAAACTAACACGGAGAGGATTTTCGGGTTTTGCTAAAACTAGTTCATTGTTGACTTCTAGACCAGAAATCAGAGCTTTAATTACAAGCTTTCCCCGCTAGCTTCTATTGTCAACACTATGGATGTAATATCATCTACTGAAGGTTCTAAAATTGAATTGACATCACTAAATTAGATCAGCGTCCATTTTGAATTATGAAACGCTAGTCAATCTCGAATAAATAAATAAATATTTTTTCCCAATTTATCAACAACAAAAGAATTTTAGTTGGAAAATGTTAATAGTGGTAATGAACATCTAAGGTTAAAACGAAGATATCCGGACGATAGGAAGTCGAGGTCCATAGAACATATGGACCAACCATGGCGTGAGTGAAGGTATACATCGATCAATGACAGCCCTCGTTCTCACAGAGGTTCTGTCAATTTTTCAAGGTTTTGACAGACGAACCATATTTGATACTACTTCACATGCCAGCAACTTGTCCACATTCTGCAACTAAGGCCCAACAACACACCTAAGTTGTGGCCTCACAAGCCATTGAGTCCTTGGCGAGTTGGCCATTGCTCATTGTGTTCACAACCTTACAAGATAACAGGGCCCCAAAATCAAGTACGCACTTGTTGCTATCAAAGATATAAACAAAACAAAAGTATGCCAAATCAACGAGCTATTTTTAGTCCTCGACAGACCTAATCAATGAGTGTTTAACTAGAGTGAAAATTGATGCCCACGACGGATGGCTGGTTAAAGAGAAGGACCAACAATCGTCTAAAGATGGGGTACACATGAAACCTTACGCGAATCCAACATCAAAGTGAGAAGAAAATGAAAATGTTTAAAAGGCGTATCATAAATTCACATGGTACGCTCGCTTTTGGATGACTTAGCCTGAGAGACAAATTCGTTAGGTCTATTGGGCCAAAGCGGACAATACATGTCAGGGGCTTGGATTTTTCAGCCTCCGACCGAATCGAGAGATCAATCCAAATAGGCTGATTCCACCCCAAAGGTTACGTCTGCCTTGCTCTAGTTGCCTCAACCACAAGAGAACAAAAAGTAAGACCACTCAATTTACCCAACGACGAAAAAAGAAGGTGGAACCCAACGCCAATTCTCTCCCGCAAAAGAAAAAGAAAATCAGATCTAAGGGAACACTACGGCTGAGCCAAAAAAAAATAAAAAGAAGAAGAAGAAAGTTTCTACATAATGCAGACCGGTGAGCAATTCTACATAATGCAGACTAGTACTGCTGACCCTAACAAATGCAGGAAAGATGATAATGCAGATTTCCAGAACGCCACTTCTTCCTACATTAATCAGAGGCCCTGAATAATGAAATAGGAAAAATCATGGACAAGATCATTGGAATTTGAGCACACCATAAAGCTATGGATGGCATACTGCGAATTGCGAAATAGATTACTACCAAATAATGCTCTCCAAAATTTAAAGGAAAACAACCGATTGGTAAATATCTCTAGGATAATAACCAAGTTATGTAAGTAAATTGCTTCCAATTGTTCAATCATTTAATACTAAAGTCATTCTTTGATAAAGAATTCTAATTTCTAAATCGAAAGATTTGTTTCTTTCAACCCCTATTTAGATTTTGACTAAAGGTAAAAAAACAACTTTCTTTGAATATTTAGTCATTCTAAAAGATGATGAGATAAAAAAGTGTACCTATTCTGAACCAACAAAACTATATTCACAAAGTAGATATGACAACTGATGCACAGTTACAAGTCAACAACTATAACGTCAATAGTTTTGACCATTTTTCAAGTTTACACACGATGATGCCTGAAAAGGAATTTCTATTTACACAGTTGGTTTTAATTATATAAATTCAATGATGCAGTTCTATTATATCTGCAAGAATGCCAGGCATGAACCTCTTACAACCTTCACCTGCACGCAAGCTGCAGCTTGAAGAGTTACCCGTTAACAACTTTCAAATTGAGTATTCAAGGATTATGTATTGACATCTCGTAGACCAACCAACATTGCGAAGGCACAACAAACAAGCATCATGGATGAAAGATGTACTATTTTCAAATCATTAATCAATGATCCGAATCATCTCAGATCAATGACATCAAACTTCAAGTTAGAATCCATATAGACATCTGTACAATGCTTGTAAATTGGGCTACCATCAGGAGGGGGGTCATGTGGATGAAAACCACGCCTTGGACATTGTCGGATAACTGTCATACCACCCGGATTTGTCAATCGGAATATTCCATGTTTTCTACGCACATTAGAATACCACAAATTAGTTAAGATGAACAATCCCCAAAAAATAATCCCACCCACCCAGGGCAATTTTCTCCAGTCATGGGAAATAGCTAATTTGTTACGATTAAGTAGCTAGGTAGAATAACTAATTCCACCAAGCAAGATATATAAACCCTATAAAATGATTGTGTAATGCACAATCCTTGTACCAAGAAACGGCTTTATACTAAGAGAAAAATCTACTTCACCAGAGATTGAGGCTACTTTACCTTGAACTATCTCTTGGGGCCATTACAATTGCAATAGCTTCAGGCAACATGATCTGCTTAATCATTAGTAAAGGAAATAGGTAAATCCAGGATCTGTGACGAAATCATATCAATAACAAGAAAAGGATGCGCAGTAGATTAAACATAAATTCAGGTGTAATAGGCCATGTAAACTTTTGCGCCAGTCTTCGTAAACAAACTAGAGACATATCCCAGTTGGGGAAGTAGAGAGTTAAGAGTACAGAAACCTGATATGAATATTGGGTGTGAACATCAATGGATGACATGAAACATGATTGCGTTGGATGTGTCTGAAAAGGAATGCAAAGTGAAGAGTCATTACTTGACTTTAATTGTATCATGGAGTAAAAGCTTTTCAAGTTTCTTTTGAGATAAATACCATATTAAAGTAACTGGAAGAGAAGCTCTTAAATAACTTGTAGAAGGTACCATGGACAACATTTTAAGATACATTTCCTGTTATGACTCAATAAATCACAACAAGTATTCTAGGTGTTCTAATAGCTACTTGATAGTTGTTACGTATATTTCCTTACAAAAGCATAGCAAACTCCACCAGATCACAGAAACTAAACTGTGACTTAGTGCAATAGTTTATACTTTAACATGACATCATAATTCAGGAGTAATTTATCAAGGACTAGGATCCTCGCAAAATAAACTTACATGAATCCACCCAAGAGGAAACAATGATTGCTTATCTTGAACTTCAAATATTTCCTCCTCATTTGTAGTTTGACACTGCTTAGAAAGAATTCGATCAGGATACTATCCAGGAAACACATCCAAAGGACAATACAAGAACTCTCTTTTTTGAATAATATAGAGGACTCTTACTTACCGAATCTGATGTCGATTCCTGCTTGGGAATGATTAGAGCTGTGACATAAAATCTTCGGTTTTTCTGAAACAAGCAATAGTGTGGATGATGATACAGCTACAAAGTGATTGTAAGTTTGTAACTTAAAACACAATGGTAAGAGTTAATGGGACATACAAGTGATCCAGCAAGAACACCACAGGTTTCAAGATTTTTGTTAGTATTGGACTTGGCTAACTTCATGAAAGTATCCATCACAGATGCTGACTACAAAATGAGAATAGGTGAAAGCATTTCATAATGTAAGACAAGAAATCAATAAGGAAATGGACAACCAAAAAAATGGATGTAGAAAAATCTCACAATGTGCAATTGCAGGGGATCTTCAGAACAGATTAGACCATCAGGTGATGATTTAACCAATCCACATTCCATCTCATCGACTGGACATGCAGCGGTTGGCATCAAATCTTGTACCTCAGCAAGAACGGGTGGAGGAGAAGGTTGTCTAATGATTTCTGATTGTAGAGGGCTTTCTTCTGTATCAAAGGAAATCAATGAAGCAGGTTCATCAAGACGCAGCACTGGCTTGTCACTGTTGACTGGCAACGTTGATTCCACACATGGTTTTCCACATTCTGAACTGATATCATCCTTTTTATCAGAACACTCATTTTCAACAGGCTGCAGGAGGCTGTTTTCCCTTCAAGGATTAAGGAATATACTCAAAACTCAAATGCAAGCACGCTGGCAGAATAAACTTACACGGTAAATAAAATTATCTGTTGGTAGCTCAGGACTGCATTATAAACCCTGATAATGTCATTACTAATATGATTTGCAACAGCTAGAAATATTTACATATAAATGATAAAACATGTTGAAAATTAACTCGATTACTATGAATCTCACCTGGGAATCAAAATTGGAGTGAAGTCCACATTACTTGGATAAGACACCTGCATTTAAGAATGGAAGTTGTAATTACTACAGTTACTTTAGTCATTACATTCCAGAAAAAGGGTTATTTGTCGGGACTCCCAATCTATGCCTATCCCCTCAACCAGGGCTTCTTTTCTCCAGAAATAAAGATAGAAAACAGAGAAGTAAAATGGAGGGGGAAAAACATCCTAGAAAACAGAGAAGTAAAATGGAGGGGGAAAGCATCCTTCATTCTCCTCTGTCACTAGCTTGAGGACTATAATTGTATTTAACCAAGCCAAAAAAAAAAAAAAATCCTTCATACCCCTCTGTTACTAGCTGGAGGTTGCCACTGTCCTCGAAGTCCATTTGGACCCAAGATGGAATGTTTGCTCAGAGTTTCATCCTTTGGACGCGGAATACTAAGTGACCTAGAAAAGCAGAAAAAAAAAAAAGAATAGCAACATTAAATTAAATAGTTGACATCCAGCAAACACAAGCTCAGTTTCACCTTGACTAATGCATTCTACCTCGTTGATCATTGTTTCTAAACCACACATTACGCCAGCCTAAGAAGAGATTTTACTTGCAACTGCTATACTATATGATTTCAGTGTGTAGATTTGTGTTTCTTATGCTTTGCGGACAAGTTAAAGCTAAAGCAATTACTTCTTGATTCTTTTAATCTAGCATGGGAATGTAAAATGTATCTTTATCATTCCATAATCATGTGTTTATTAAGATAAAAGTATCTTTATCATTTCTTTTTTAATAATAGTTCCCAAGGAATAATGATTTATTAAGACAAAGAGGTCTATTTCATACTATTCTTGACATAAGTGATTCCATACTTTAATAATTTGTAGTTCCCAAGGAATAATGATGCACTACTCCAAGGATGAAAGCTACAAAGAGGTCTATTTCATACTAAAGTCAGTTGGTGGTTTGTGTATAAGTGATTCCATAGGTCTTCAGGAAAATCTAGGCATTGTAAAACGAACAGATTCCACATGCAACATTCACATTTAGCAAGAGCTCCCAGACTAGACCATTAATACAAGCAAATCCGTTTTGACCAGGTTTTTAAAGCAACAAGTACAACGTGTTACTAGAAAAGAACGAACATGAATACCCATCTGGCAACGATAAATTACAGAGTAATCCTTGATAGTGCTTACAAACTTCACGGTTCGAATAAGCACTAGGGGCTTCACAAGCATATCAAACTCTGATTAGTTGGAAATGGAAGAGTTCAACAATGAAACTGGACTTCATGCGGCACTAGATGAGATGTAAGGACCAAAATCAAAACGAATCGTGTCCTCATCAGAATAGACCATTAATACAAGCAAACATCTATCTCTATGGCACCATGGTATCTAGGGTTATGAAGCATGTACAAAACAAAGAAATTTGGAATCACTGGAAAATGGAAACTACAAGTTCCAACTCAAGACCATCAATCTAGTATTTCATTCACCACCTTTCACCTTATCTTAAATAAAGTCTTCTAAGGCAATCTAACACACCACAATCTCGACATTTTAAGGAATTTCTCGGTTATCAAAAAATCATCTTTAAGATGAAACAACCTATGGCTATGAGACGCCAAATTTTCCCATAAGTAAAAAGTTTTGTTTCTGGCAAACCCCTTAGTTAGTGGAACTGCAATTATCACTTTGGTAAGCTTCAAGCAAACAGCTTCTTAACATCTTCAATGCACCTCTTGATTTCTGGTGGTTATATACAGTGCGCTTGGAGCACTGCACACTAGTACAATACACTTTCAAGAAAATATGAAAGACAAATAGAACCCATAAAACCAAACTTGCACGCATTACAACCAAATTCAAGGCAGCCAAACAAGAAACTTGAATGACACCTAAGAAGTAGTAAGTACATGATGCATACCTTATTTTTCCCCCAAGCCTTAAAGCTTTGCTTATAGGCAGGATAAAACTCCCCAGATAATCCTAAAAGATTATTTTGATGATGATTGTTCCCCTTATTCACTTGATATTTCCTGTTTAGCTCCTCGAGTTTCTGTTGAACTATTGGCTTCAATTCCTCAAGCTCAGCCACGGCATTTAGTAATCTCTTGAGATCAAATACAAAAAAGTAAGACTAGGTAAAGCTTACACATGAACCTGAATAGAGGAAAGGTATCGAATGTCTTACCTTTTTCAAATAAATTTTGTTGCTCTGAAGTGATGCTCGATAATCTCGATGGCATGGTATTGTCTCCGAGACCAAACTTAAACAGCAAACAGTAATTCAAGTACATACTTCAGGGATTCAGAAAAAAGTTAAGCCATCCAAATCACTAAAACCACCTAGTAATTCAATCTAGAGGCTTCTATCTTAAGAAAAAATAGAAAATACCTTAAAAACTTAAGGTTTGATTACAGAGACCTAACTTGAGGTTACTCTATCAGACATAACTCATCCTTAATTTGAGTAACAAACTTCCCGCACTTAAAAGTTTAGAGAAACCAAAAACTTTTTCTACACATAAATTAACCTACTAGCCCACTGGATTAGAATGTGGATTCAAAACAAACGAAATACTTATTTAAGTATTTAACAAGCTTTTAAAACTCATTTTTTTAAAATCTGGTGAATCAAAGCAAGTCTTGAAAGACTCAAGCGCGAAATTTAGACAAAGTATTTTTGTATGCTTCTCTGTACCTTACACTTAGTTGGCAAGTAATTAGAAAAAAAAATGATTTTGATGCATGCACAATTGACAAATTGCTTCTTAGGAGATAATACTATTACCCAATAAGTCAGCTTGGTCAACTCTGTAGAAAAAAGAAAAAAGAGTTTGGCTACTCAAATCTAGAAAGGGAGGTCTTCTAACATTCATGATTCAACCACATCGGAATTAAGCATAATAAACATAAACCTTAATGCAAGTCTGTGACATTAATCTGAAAACAAAATATAGCTTTGGATCATTTGACTTCATTTCTCACCTTGAGTATCTAAGAAGCATGACATACAAATCTATGACGTCTCCCTCTGCGCGAAAAATGTCAGCCTACAATATTGTAACCATATCATTTTCCTGCGATATCTCTTATAGGAATAAAGAGGAATTTGGACTCAAATAGAAAGGTATATTTATAACTATTACCTAATAGCAAAGCACTTGAGCACCAAAAGATATTCGATTGATCATAAGAGTCATAAAACGACGTGAAAGTTACTAACTCCGTGGCATAACAAAGCAGGCAATTCCAACTCCAACAGGAAAAAGTGCACCACCAAACAAGTACTATGCTATAGTTGAGATAATATGAAGAATGCAAAGAAAAGGCTCAAGAGTAATAAACAGGGATAGCAAACAATAACACTGCGGGTCGATCAAATCAAAGGATCAAAAGTGGCTAGCAGAGATGAACTAACAAGGGTTTCTAAGATCATGAAAGCACAAGCATCATACAGATATCACAGTTATTGGACAAACTACTAATGCATTATAACATCGATGATTGCCTATTCCCCTGTACTAACCAAACAAGAGTATAAATAGAGTGAGGGAGTCCCATTCCCATATGCTACTTGACTTGGAATAGGACCAGAACAGACCGAAGAACTAACCTTTGATGCAAAGAAAATTCTTAATGCAAAGCCAGCATTGGACCTAAGTACTGACCTAATAAATGAGCACACATTGCCCTAACTACATCAAAGTGGAAGAGTTTCACTTGCTCTGTTTCAACAAAACCTTAACCATCCAACCACCTAAAAAAGTTAGCATTCAATTTCTCAGTTCAACAATTGTTCTTTTTTATAACCGTGGTGTCCGGGCCAGCTTGCGCGCACCTCAACTAATTTCACGGGATACCTGTCACCTCCCACCAGCAACAGGTACCAGCTAACTCTGTCCACCAAGGCTAGGGCAGATGGGACGAAATCACCTAGTGCTACTGGGATTTGAACCTGAGATCTCATGGTTCTCAACCCACTTCACTGACCACTAGGCCACACCCTTGGGTGCAACAGTTGCGTATTTTAGCTAGAAAGCATTACAGAAGTTAATGGTGGACTCTTGGCAGAGATAATCCTAGAGAGTTAAAAAAAATGTTTCTGAAGTATGGCAGTCTTTTCACTATTACTTTCCCAGTTAAAGATGTTACAACACACAACACCCAGTGAAATACCATAAAGTGGGGTCTGGGGAGGATAGTGTGTACGCGGACCTTACCTCTACCTTGGGAGGTAGAGAGGCTGTTTCCGGAAGAACGTCGGCACAAGAACCAGCAATTCAAAGCAAGATAAAAGGCACGACAAAATAACAGAAATCGAAAGACACTAATCGAAGTACTAGATATAGCAAATAGTAACAAAAATCGAAAGACAAGGCACTACAAGAATACTACTAGTATGAAATAATAAGCATGACAGCACTCAATTACTTACTAACCTTCTACCCTAATCGGTGTCCTCCATAACCTCCATCCCAGTTAAAGATATTATTACAAATAATAAATAAATAAATAAATACAATCATAACAATGTTATGACAATGATAACAACAATCACGAAATAATTCCAATATTTCTCCAATGAAAACCCTACAGTGGCCAATTTTTTCAGAGGACACGTCAGTGGTTCAATTTTGAAGCTTAGGAGTTGCGCACGCAATGATATAGCTTTGATCACTGAACAATCGATCTAAAATTCACTAACTTAGTTCTCAATTCAAGGAAATGCAAAAAAGAAAAAAACAAATTAATAAAGTAAAGCTTATAGAAATTGGACCTGTTTGAGGACATTATCTGCGATACGATAGTAAATTTTCAAAGCGAGTCGATTATCTACATCCAGTTTCTTCGTACGCGCTGCGATGTTGATTTGCCCTGATGATGACCGGGTCATCATATTGAAGAAATTGTAGATATTGTTTTCTCTATTTATGCTTTGTTAGCATTCAATTTTGAAGCAGATCTTTAATTGTTAGCTTGATTAGAGACAGGCAATTGAGTCTTCAATGGCTGCTTGTGCTTGCAAGAGAGAGACAGAGATTGGGGGAAGAGACGGGTGAGGAGAACAATAAGGTAATTCATGAATCATACAGGGGCAAATTTGGAAAGACGTTATTAGGGCCCGTTTGGTTACGCAAACATTGTTCTCTTTTTGGATGGAGCACTTAATACTCACATCTTTTACTAATAATAATTATCGGTATCAGGAATTCACTAGTTGGATTAATTAAAATTGTACTATTTACCTCAAACTTATTAGTATAACATAATATAATAACATATAAAAGAATAAGTATATCTTTTATATATATACTACTCCGCTTAGCACTAAATTATGGGTAATGAATATGTGAGTTCACATTTAGAGCGGAGTCCGAATTTTGTGTTAGTTTTGACTTCTGAATCACATGATTCTTTTTGTTTATTGAATTCTTAATAAATTATCTATACATATTAAATAAAAAAATCAACAGAAATATAGAGTTTAAGGTAAAAGGTTCTACCAAAGCATTAAAAGTAACATTCTGTTTGGATCATTGTTACTCATCGTTTCATAATGTAATGTACTGTATCGTATTGTTTTGTAGATACAACGTTTGAATAGACTGTACCGTTTGCTGTTGTTTAATAAAAAATTTATTATTCGGTTTGACTGTATCGTACTGTACTGTAATTGGTAAGTTTACTAAAATGTCCTAAACATTGTAAATATTAAATCTATCAACAATTACTAATAAAAATAATTTAAGACAACTTCTTTCTGCTAATTTATCACAAATTATGCCTCGTATAAGCTGTTAAATTCATGCAAATTCTACCAAAATTAATGAAAAACATGTTATGAATATTAAAAACAATAATAACATGTTATGAATATTAAAAACAATAATAAGTACACTTTTTTTTCATTAGAAGTTCCTTATATATCCAATGTAGAAGCAACGGTGCACTTCTCCAATCCAACATTGCAATTCGAGAACCTTTCCATTTTCTCGTAGCATACGAAAAAAATAGCTATTGAGAACAAAATTTGACCATTAATAATTAATTGAAATTAGTAAAGATTTTTTAACCAAAACGCAGAAGGAGAGAGATGATGAAAGAAAAGGAGAGCAGCCACACATCTAAACCTAGAAGGAGACAGAAGAACGAAGAAGATGTAGGCAAGTATATTTGGGTGGTGTTAAATAATATAAGGGTAAAATAGGATTATGAAATATTATCTAAGAACATAATTAGAAAGAGAAATTAGACAATAATGGAATAACACCAAATCGATTGTTACTGTAATAAAACGGCATCTTTTCATTATTACATGAGATGATACGGAATTTCAACAAAAAAAAAAAATCAAGAAAGTTTGATGATAAATGAAAAGTTAACAATACAATAGTTAAATTCAATTTACATTTCACCATTAGTTTGGTATTGTTGGTTGTAGTCTTTGGCTATGATGCAAGCCCTGTAATGATTAATAGGTTCATTAAACTTTGTGTCTTTTGTACAGTTACTTCCCAGTTACTTTATGAGATGATACGCAAAATTATAAATAGGAATTTCAACAAAAAAAAAAATCAAAGAAAGTTTGATAAATGAAAAGAATAACTGAATTCTAGTGCCCGTTCAAAATCTTTATTGTACTTGTTAGGAAAATTTAATAGCCAGAATTTATTAAATATTTGAAGAAACCGGTAAAAAAAGACAGTAAGTGTTGGGCCATTTTACATTAATTAATTATTTAACGAAAAGCAAATAACTAGTACAAACAAATGAGTCACTTTTATGAAATATTAGAATAATACGGTAGATGTCCAACTCCTAAAGAATTAACTCTCACTACTCTTCTCTCTTGCCAACTCTCTCTTTGATGTATAATTAATCCTCCACTACTTCTCTCACCACTTATCTAATTTTGATTTTTTTTTTTTTTTTTTCTATGTTTCAATTTCTCAGGTGAGCTTGGTATTACTCCCACACTTCCATGATCTCCCCCATAACTATCCCATGATGTCAATTGGTTAATGTCATCTTTAAGACAATTTTTGTAACTCTACTTCTATATTACTATATTATATAAGAGCAAATGTGAGGACTTTTGTAGTCCTCACAATAATTTCTCAATTTTTTAAAAACTTTTTAATTAATTACTTTTATGTCCTAATCTCATTTATTTAAGTCAATTTTTTTGTTTTTGTTTTTAAAGTTCTACTTTTCAAAAGTTGATTCATCGAACACGTTCTGAATCGGGACTAACCAGTCCCAATGTTTGTAGTCCTCACAATAATTTTTAAATTTTTTAAAACTTTTTAATTAATTACTTTTAAGTCCTAATCTTATTTATTTAAGTCAATTTTTTTGTTTTTGTTTTTAAAGTCTACTTTTCAAAAGTTAATCGAACCTCCTACCTCATTTTTCACGTTCTTTGATTTTTCGATTGGTGCTCGATATCCGTCTAATCATTTTCTTCCCAATTAATCCGTATAATTCGTCATTCCTACATCGCGTTCATGCCACTCTTCCTATGATAGGTTATCATATTATACTATCATGGGAGCGCAGAGTTTTTTTCCTCCAAAGATTTTTTTCCATATCCATGTTCGAACCCCTAATCCAGGATGTTTTGATTAAGAGAGTGAGATTACATGTTTCCATGTGAAATAATCAGGTTTATCCATCTACGTGGACATATGTGATGTTAAATTATGTATCTTTGGTCTTAAAAGTTCATTAACTATGTATAGATTATTTATTTAGAACTAAATAACAGTTTTAAAAATTAGGATACATAAGTTATAATGTCAAATATCTTTGGTTCTGGTTCCAAATTTGATTTGAATTAAATAATTTCATCAAAATGGAAGTTAAAATATTAAAGGAGTGGAATGAAAATTTTGATTTTAATATAACTACATTCAACATATTAATCCTTTCACTCTGTAAAATAGTTATTATAGAAGAAAGACATGACTTTTACCATGAGCCAATGTATGGCTCTGAAGCGGGATATGGCTCCATGGTTAGTTGACGAGTTTTACTCTTTTTGTTGTTGTTATACACTTGTACTAACACAAATTATATTTCTTTAGTTAAAATATCTACTTTTATATTTTGAGTTAATACCACATAACGGAATATTATTATTTATTTTATTATATATGTAATAAAGCAGGATCGAATGATTTTTGTCGTCCTCAGGTTACATTTCAACTAGCATAGCCAACTAAAAAGTTTGCTCTTCTAAATTTACCCCTATCTTTGTCCTTTATTGCTTCAAACTACTAAAGTGTGTTGGAGTAAAACAATGTACTTTGAAGCCCTTTTCCATAAATATGCAATCCCTCAAACTAACTGTTTTTTGGTGACATGATTAGAGCTTCTTTTTATATTTCATATTTACCCCTACCTTACTACTTTATTACTTACATTGCCACACACAATTTGGTAAAATATAAAAACTTTCAGGCCTTTAAAAATGCCTAGAATTTCTGAATTGGGAAGAACCCACACGTCACTATGGATAACTAGATTGGAAAAGAATGATTGTGACGAATTCATTTGAGATTTAACATTAATCTGGAGATGATATTTTTCACCCGGTGAATTCTGAAATTATTTTTAAATTCTCTGCTCTTTTTTTTTTTTTTTTTTTTTTTTTGTAACTTTTTATTTTGAAAATATAAACTTAGGTATAATGTTCTAACACAATTTTTATTTTATTTTTTAAAAAGTAATAATAAGAAGACAAATTTCAAAATTGAAGTCTCCGAAAAATGAAAAGCAGGAATGGACAATATGATTAGCTACTCTCTCTGTCTCAAATTATCTGTCATTTTATCGTTTTAAACGCCACTTAAACAAAATTAATTAGGAGGAAAATTTGATTAACTTCACCCTTATTTACGTCTAAGTTTTTCAGTCATGTCGTAATTGTTTAATAACGAAATAATACTCCGTTCTTAGTTGGTGTTACCCTAAGTAAAGCATGTATTGCACGCAAGAACATTGTAAGTTCTCTAATTAATAACAACTTATAGAATCTTCGATTGTTTAATGTGAAGCTTTGTGAATCTAACAATAAATTGGTCTTTATATTAAAATATACTTATTTATTGTTCACTATTTTTTATAAGAACATTGAGTTTCGAAGCTTAAATCATCACATTTAACAAGCATAAATCCTTGTCACATGGAATTCATAGTGAAAAAGTAATAAATACCAAAAGAAATCGATTTCTATATATTGCTAAAGAAATTAGATGCTCACAAATTCATAAAAATGCCAAATGTTCCCAATTTATGATCTTCATGGAGTTATGATTAATTACATGCTGTAAATTTTTTTAGTTTGTAGAATATTTAATCACATGTGTGTGCCTTTATTATTTGTTAATTCCCTTCCAAACTAGCTTCTTCAAAAAGATCGTCTTCTTTTAAAGATTATCCAATTATGTGATTAAGACTTTGATTCTTATAAGAATTTATTGACAAGACATAACGTAATTAACGTGCTACTACCATAAATTAATTATGCAATAGAAAAGTGTGATACAAATTATGCTATAACTGAATTTAGAAATTTTCACTTTTGACTTTGGGCCCGGGCATAGCACGGGCCTGCTTGAACTAGTAATAGTATAAATAGAGCTATATGACGTAATATGGATACACGTTTGTAGACACTTGAACACATTAGGATGAATAAGAAATCTCTCCTCTCTTGTCTCTGTCTATTTCTATTATTTTCATCCTTTACTATTATTACTCTTTTAGCTTAATTTTACAACACGTTATCAGCACGAAACTCTAGCCAAATTTCTACCATCTTGCAAGTTATGATTATCTTCATCATTCAAAGGCAACCACAAATTGACGAGGTACTGCAAATTTCGTGGCATGGTCTTTGTATATATATACAACCATGAATAAAAGGTGATGTTGCAATTTTTAATGCAATCCTCAGGTATGTTTTAACTACGATTACAACCATAATGATCCAATGCTATGCTAGTTAAGAAAATGATTTAGTTACTGCTATGTTAAAACTAAGGTGTTTGTTTTCATTTCTTAAACTTTGTTTTACTTAAAATTGTAAGTGCCTCACGGTGTCCATCCATCTCTATTAGACTAAGGATTAGTTACTAATTGGAACAAAGTTGAGACCATGAAAGAAAGCAGCCAAAAATTTATTCTTCTAAATTAATGAAATTAGATGAATGAGTTACGAAGGAATAACCAGTAAAAGTTCCTTCCAAGAATACGTGCATAGTATAATTTTATCATATAGTCAATGTTCTTTCACTTCTGTGTATGTCCAAGGAATATTTCATTATCAATTTGAATATGGCTTTATGTTTATACTAGTACTTTAAAAGTATATCGTGTTTATGGACCTCATTCTTGCTTTTGATCCCCTGAAGAAAGTTTTCAGTTTTTAGGCAAAGAACCACCTACCGTTACGGACTACATAAGGTGAGGTTACTTTATCTTATCATATAGTGTTTATGCCTATAATCTTTAAAAGTGATAATAAAGGCTTTTAATGATTTTATCATTTCTTTAAATATGCACAATCAGATTGGTGAAGTTAACATACGTTTTTGTTCATAAGCTTAAAGTATTAGGCAACTGAAAACTCAATATAGTCCAATTTTGAGTAATCTTCTCATGAGATTGTCGTTGGAATATTAAAAGATGCCACAAATTTTATACCTTGTAGTGATTCTAGATATATTTTATTCGAGATAATATGTATCAAAGTGTTAGTATACTGCTTACTTCTCTTATATTATAACGTCACAAAAAGATTATGAGATATTTGAACAAATTTCACCAAGACTCCAAGGTCTGTTTCTCTTTTGGCCTTCCTTTATATTTGTTCTGTGTTACTAATATATTTTGTACAGACTTGCTGGACTCCTCGTGGTAGAGACATTTCTATTTTAAGAGTTTACTTTATCACCACAATTTGATAATTTACATTTGGCCTATTATGCCATTGGTTGAGGGTAAGACGGTGGATTCAAGTCCTATCGCTTCAAGAGGGTAAGACATCGGGTTTGAGTCCTAGTGCACTATGATAATAAGATGTTGGGTTCAAGTCCCATCATATTATGTCCTAACACGCTTTATATGGATAAGTGGTTGGGTATGAATCCCGATGCACTATATTGATAATATAATGATGACTAAGGCAAAATAATATTTATTTGATGAAAAATTGTGAAGTCCATCCCACTTGACATGTTCCATTCCTTGATGTGAATGTGGTAGCGGTGAATAATATATATGTCTGACAGAAGACAAATAGTTGAATGTATGAATCTAGACGTGGAGGGACAAAATAATAATAGTCATCATTGTGGTAATATAAAATGAAGATCATTATGAGGTCTCACAATGGTCCTTCAAAAGGTGAAGGTAATTTTTTCCATCAGGATGTGGTATGAAAGGTCATTTGGGCACACGGTTGTCATGCAACCTAACTTGATGAAATTTTATAAACCATCAAAGCAAAAGATACAATTTCAAAGTGATGTCGAGGTGGGTCTATGAATATGATAAAGACAATGGGCTTATAATGAAAATTTATGAAGCACGTATATATGACTATAGTCCATTCCTTGAACATAATATTGTGACTTGTAATGAGCATCGTGAATGCTCGCCTATTTTGAAAGTGAAATGTGAATACATTATGGATAAGGACGTGCTCATGTATGGTTGGATAAATACCGCAACTCGTCTCTACGGGAGGTTTGAGAAAAATAAAGAAATTCTATATTGGCATAAACAGACATTGGTCACGTATTTTTAGTACATCATAAATATTGTGGTATGCCTTATCATGAATTGTCAAAGGATAATAGCAAGAAATAAATCTTGCCTATAAAGGTTTTGACCATGACCATAATGACGATTACTCCCTAAACGGAGATGTTCACCATATGGATGGTATTATGAAATATGTGGTAGTACATAATTAATTGGGAGTCTTGGAAAAGCTAATTTGTTACTACCCGGAGGAATGAAATTATTCATAATATTGGTGTTATAGTAAGTCTCAAAATAAACTTTTTAAATTTCAAAGGCATTGGCCAAATATGAATTATATTGAGACTATAAATTATGTGAAGGTTTAATATCTTCATATTACTACAAATATAGGAGGTAAATAAAATGTAGGTGTAATGTTGTCCGGTTTTCCTCCGAATTTGTACTACATAAACACAAGCATGATGGAATCACATGCTACATAAGTTGGCATGACCGGTTGGTCATCCGTTCAAATATAATGCGAAAATAATTGAGAATTCATGTGGTTAAATATTGAAGAAATAAAATATTCTTCAAGAATTCTCTTGTGCTGCTTGTTCTCATGATGACAAATTGGTTAATTTACCAGCTAATGTTGGGATTGTATCCCATGATTTTGGAACGTATAAAAGGTGATATATGTATGGGCCAATACCGCCATGTGGACCGGTTTACTATTATATGGTTTTAATAGATGCATCTATATTATGGTCACATGTGCGTTTGGTATCAACTTGCAATTTGATTTTTGCAAGGTTGTTAGCTCAAAATTTTAAATTAAGAGCACCATTCCAAATTATTAAATGATGTTGATAATGGTGGTTTACATCCAAGTTGGTATAGCAGAAATTGTATGCCTCAATTATAGTTAAACAATTGGTTATGAGAACAAACTCCGAAAACGAAATTTGGGATTTAATATGTAGCAGCACTTGTACGCATCAAGCCAACAAGTTATAATAAGTTCCCCTATCATAATTGGTTCAGGGCCAGGAACCAAATAATTCACATCTAAAATTTGAATGTGCGGTACATGATTTAATTGCTCCAGTACAACGCATAAAGATGGGTTCCCAAATAATGTTGGGAGGTAAATGTTAGATTTCCTAACATTAGGGGGAGGGATGATAAGCGGCTGGAAAATAAGGTATATGTAATGAATTATCACTGGTATGATCCTCATTGAAAAGATAATTCAAGTTAACTGCCAGACACATTTGCTGACCCTAAATTGAATATTATGTTCCAGCTGCAAATGCTCCACTTAGAATTAAAGTCCTTGTAGGACAGAGTCTATGGCGATAGACCAATCGGTTCCTAACATAAAACTCCTTGAAGAAGGAGAGGAGCAAATGATCAAGATGGTCATAATAATGAGGGCAAGTGCTTTAAAATAGCACCACAACATAATATTTCATACAACCTTTGGTTAGGTTCAGGTACCTGAAAATGATGAAAAATAAAGAGATCTCGATAAGTTATGTCGTATTGGAACCGATATCAAATGACCGTCGATGGTATCTTTGAAATAATGTAGCGCTCAACACTATAATGGTGATGAGGATCTTGAATTCAAATTTTTCACAGAATGTGGTAGATATAATGATTGGCCAAATAAAATACGCAATTCAAGTATATTTTGTTTCACTTGAAAAAGTGATGTTTTGGATCTATAGTCTAAGGACCTCAAGGTATAATGTCAGTGGGGTAAAAATTGATTCTTGTGCGAAAAGTAAAGTGAGAAATAAAAACTGTAAATATAAAGTACGGCTTGTGCCTTGTGGCATAAAATTTTTTCGCAAAAGTCCTGACATTATTGTGTGGAGATGTATGTATTCTCCTGGGGTGGATGCAATGGGGTTTCTTATCGTCGGCAATATATGAAAATTTTGAATGCGTATAATTAATTGTTGTCAATATGGTTATATAGACAACGAAAGAAAATCCATAGGGATTTAAATTGGTTTGAAGCATTTAAGGTTTATGAAAATAAAGCTTCAACAAATCTTTATATAGGTTAAAGCGATCTCATTGAGTACCTCAATGGTTGTGATGTCGCTAAATATAAATAAACATTATTTTGACCTCATGATAATGATGAGTATATTTGTATTGCATACTGCAAAAGAAATTATTAATATAGATTTGTTTATCCTAACAAATATTATCAAGATTTTGTTGGTTATGTGAAATGCAGGGCATTATTTTTATTATTATATGAAGTTTGTTCTTCAAACGAGTTACCAATTTGCATGTAAGGATACTGCTACGTTATGACATTTTATATGGCAGTCAATTATTGATACTTATTCAAGTCCTACCAAGGTGATAGCTACTTACAAAGCAAGTCAGGAATGTGTGTCTGGCTGAGATGAATAATTCAGCATATGTTGCAATAGTATGATGTTTATTTGGAAATGAAGATTTCAAGTTTATTTGGAAATGAAGATTTCAACAATATTGTACGAAGCTTGCATAGCTCAATTGAAAGAAGGATATAACAAAAGAGACGGGATACAACACATTTTGTCAAAGTTCTTTTCCAAACATGATCTTCAACAAAAAGGTGAAATAGATGTTCAACAAATTCGCTCGATTGATAATTTGATGGATATGTTCATTAAAGTATTACCAACTTCGACATTTGAGAAGCCGATACACAAGATTTGGATGTGTCTCCAAGAATTAAGTGATAGTTTAATCAGGGGGAGTATAATACGCGTTGTACTCTTTTTCCCTTAGCTGAGGTTTTGTCCCACTAGGTTTTCCTTGCAAGGTTTTTAACTAGGCAGCAAGCAATGCGTATTACAGGATATGTGTACTGTTTTTCCTTCACTGGATTTTTCCCACTGGGTTTTTCCTATTAAGTTTTTAACGAAGCACATTATCTATATGGACATCCAAGGGGGAGTGTTATGAAATATTAAAATAATATGGTGGATGTCCAACTCCTAAAGAATTAACTCCCACTACTCTTCTCCATGACGTATAGTTAATCCTCCACTACTTCCTCACCATTATGTGGTTATTACTCCCACACCTCCATGATCTCCCCCATAACTATCCTATGATGTCAATTAGTTAATGTCATCTTTAAGACATTTTTTGTAACTCTACTTCTATATAATAGTGTAAATAGAGCTATATGATGTAATATGGATACACACGTGTAGACACTTGAACACATTAGGATGAATAAGAAATCCCTCATCTCTTATCTCTCTCTATTTCCATTATTTTCATCATTTACTATTATTACTCTTTTAGTTTAATTTTACAACAGTCACTGCACTTTTTCTTCTTTTTTAAAAAGTTTTTCCACCCATAGATTTCTCCGCACTAGTCAAGTGGCGTTGCCTAACGCGTATAGCAAGTAATGCCGCTACCTCTTTATCTTCAAATTCAATTTCTCAGCTTGTTTTAAAATTCTTAATTAGGATAGCATTAGATCTATCATATTTTAAATATAGTTTGAAAAGCAATCTAAACAAAATATTATTCAAACTAGTATAATGTTTGATTGACTAATATTAGAAATCTATCACAAAGATTATTTAATCATTGTTTGACAAGTTCCACGACTGAAACATTTCCATGACAATATATGCTAATCCACATCAGTTAGAACAGAGAACATTGTAATAGGCATAAAAATATGTTCATCCAGCTTCTTCTTTTTTTTTTTTTTGTTGGCTTAAAAAGATTAGTTATATTAGCATTAATTAATCTAAAACATTGGAGTATTAGTTTGGTTCAGAATCTGATTTTACGTGTTTTCGACAAACACTAAAAAGGTAAATTGCAACTAGTCTTTTTCAAAGTCAAACTAAAATATTTAATTTGGAATAGAAAGGAGAGATGAATATAGACAAATAAAACATAATCTCATGTTAAAATAGTCTCTCATTGTCAGGCTGTCTCAGCTACATTAGGAGCCTAAAGTCAAATTTCAGAGATAGGCCCTATTCTTTTTTAAAGGAAAGATCGTCATATATATTTTTATTTAAAGTATGTTTTTCTGACTTTTTTAGATGAGAAGTCATTAATTACTGTTTTATAATCCATTTGTTCTAACAATTCCTTTTCAATTGATAATATAGTTAATTCATTCAATCTATCTTGAGACAATGTTGATTTTAGATAAGATTTTATCAATTTTAATTTTGAAAAAACTTCTTTCGGCTGAGGCAACAATTATATACATAAAATACATTTTTTTTTTTTTTTTTTAAAAAAGTTTAAATTTTTCGATCGCTTTATTGGCCTTTATATAGTCGGAGCCCACCCTCGCTCATTTTTCGAGTCGAATGGTTCCTCTATTTTCTGAAATAACTGTGCCAAAATAATGCCCAATTTCTTACAAAATAAAAACAAACCACGAGGATTACATAAAACCTATCATTTATCTCATTTAGGGTTATAGGATAATTAAGCATTCTATTTAGCGAGAAACTATTCACTGTTATAAACTGCTCTTTTTCGTAGAAATAACCAATAAAGAACGCGTCAACTCATTTTCTCAAAATATCATAGGGAAATTAATTTTATATCTCGTTAAGAACATTATTTTAGTTATATGATTAATTCTTTATAAAAAAAAGTTAGTAAATAAAATACAGAAGATCGATAAATAAAATGCAACAGAAATTGTAGAGTAGTGATTCAGTTCTTTTCTATTTAAATTGTAACTAATCAAGAAGATGTCAAATTGGGCATGTGTTGCCTTCAAGTCTTTAGCTGCTCCGGATACTTTAATTTATTATTCCCTTTCATTTGGTCATATAATGCATTACTACTACTACCTTTTCATGCTCATTTAAGTAAAGTCAGTGATACTTCAGGTCTTCAACTGCTGCAGGGACTTTTCTTCATAATCAATGTTTATTGGGATAACTACATGGCATAACTAACTCTAGCATATATTTAGATTTAGTAGCTATAGTTTAGATTAATTACATCCTATAACTAAAAGTAATATGTTAAATACAATTAATAGCTACATATATATTTAAGATAGAATACCCATCATCACATTATTCACTTCCTACCAAACCCTCCTATCTCTCTCTCCCCTCTTCCCCCACTGCTCCGGTGAGGAGCTTCCAGCTTCGGTGAACCGGAGCAGCCGTCTTCTCTGGCGAACTGTACAACTCCACACCACCGCCACTGCCCAGCGGTCTTCTCCGGCGTCTTCGCCGTCTACTCCGTCTAGATCTGACCGGTGTCAGTCGTCTTCTCCGTCTTCTCTGTCTTCTCCGTTTTGCTATAGATCTGATCGGAAAAAAGCAAGTTTTGAAGAAATTGCACGGTTTTCCCTCCAAATGATTTGGTCTTTAATTTTTCCGTTCAAATAGGCTGGTCTTAACTTTAGGCCTTCAGAACTTACATGTAGCAGTGTATTCATTAATTTTTGCGGGATCTGGAAACATTTTCTGGTGCCGGATCTAAAAAATATTGTTTCTTTATGAGTGTATTCAATAATTTTTTAGCATACAATCCAGTGTATTCATTAATTTTTTAGCATACAATTCAGTGGGTGTATTTTATTTCTTGTATTTAGTATTTGAGTGTATCCGTTAAATTTCAGTGCACAATTGTGTTTGGGGTGTATTTTATTTCTTTTATTTTGAAGGATATTTTTTTTGTATACAACCGATTTTAAATATAATAAAGTGAATATAGTGTAAAAGTAGCTACAAATGAATACAGTTGAGTTGAATACAACTTAGTTGAATACATCTAACTTGAATACAGCGAAATCTGAATTGAATACAACGAAAGCTGACTCAACCGAATTTTGAATACAATCTACTATACAAATCTGTTGTGGCGCGCGATTGTAGCTACGAAATGTAATTAGCTAAAATGTAGCTATGCCCAATTTAAAACCCCTAAATGTTAGTCATTTATGTAAAATTCCCATGTTTATTAACCCGACATTATATAGTCAATGTCACTGGAGAAGATTTGTATAGAAGGCCACTTTCAAGTTTTAATTGGGAATATGGCCACTCAATTTTTTTTCAATTATTTTTCGGTATTAGGGTTTAGAAAAATGGGAATGGGGCACTTTTCATAATTTTAAAAAGTTTGAAAGTTTTAAGTTATACACTTAAGTCCATGAGACTTGTAATAAAATATACAAAGATCCTCTCTCTCCCATCCGTCCCTTTCACTTCTTCATTTCTCTTTCTAACTTGAAACTCTCAAACTTCCACCTCTCCCCCAAGATCTAATACGCCTTGATTGTCGTAAACAGGTAAGTTCTTTAACTCTGCAGCTCCGTTGGAGCATTTTGAGCTCCATATTGCCTTGAATTTTTTTATTTTTTTCGATTTTGATAAAAAACTAGTGTTCATAAATATCTGTTTTTTTTTCAAAACCTTTGTTGTTTTGCCTGTTTTTTCATCGAAATGTGTGTTATTTATACTTATTTTGCTTGTTTCGATCTTTGTTTTTCTGTTTTTGCTTTTTGAAATTATATATGGTCTGTTAATAGACTTTTGGTCGATTATTCTTATATCGTGGTTGATCAGCGTCTCTATTATTTGTATATTGATCGTATAAATGCCTAGGTGTAGAGGCAGAGGAGGAAAAATACTCCCTCGTTCTTCTGCAATGGTTGAAACCCATTCTAATGCGAATCGTAAGGATAAAAAAAAAATAAAAAAAAGAAGAGGTGAAGAACTTAGCTGAGATAGAAACTTGTACATTGCATATGACATAAACGTACTACTGAGTGCCCAAATCCGTTTGGACAATTTTTCTTCCGTGTGATTTTAGTAATAATAAATAATAAAAGGAATTTTGTTCAAGAAAATATGAAGAAATTTGAAAATTTATTTGACGTAGAAAATATCTCATTAATTAAAATAACAACTTAACAACAACAATAACGTACTCATTGTAATTCCACGACTCGCGGTACAGTAGTACTCCCTTCATTCACTTTTACTTGTCCACTTTTGACTTTGCACGTCCCTTAAGGATTAACAAATGAAGTATATAGTTTAGGGTGCCCATGGATCTCATGATACTCACACATCACGTTTGGGTCCCGTTGACCCGGGTGGGATCTTAATGGTCTTGGCCACCTAGCTTCCGTGATATGCCCGATAACCGAGACAAGGTCCGAGGTGTTTGTCACGCCCCGAACCATGGCCTGGGCGAAACACGGCACTCGGTGCCTTTTCGTATGCGACCGAGCGAACCACATGACTTCACGAATCATCATGAGGCATAACATGAGCGGAATATAATGTGAATGCATGATGAGCCTTTATAAAACGTAGTAAGTCATAATACTTAATAAAAATACTTATTTAAACATGAGTGCGGAAATAACATGAATGAGCCAAAATGGTTATACGACTCCGAATGTCTGACATAACATAACTGACTTGTCTAGTCTATGAAACCTCTATCACGAGTCCGACCGGCAAACATACTTCGGGACAAGGCCCCTCAAAGATACCTTAGATGCATAACTAATCATAAAACAAAAGTTGACTAAACCCCGAATGAGGTGGGGCTCACCAATGAGCTGATACGAGCAAATCCTACCGAGCGGATGCGGCGTCTCGTAGAATACGTACCGCATCGTGAAATCAGTTCCCCGGGCAATAAAAGGAGACGTCAGCACATTGAATGTACTGGTATGTAAAGCAACTGAATGAAATAACATGGGACATAAAGTAATAAAGATAAGAACTGAACGTGAAACTGAAACCTGGTTATGAGCATGAACATGGATACATATATAATATAAAGCATGAGTAAAAATATCATAAGTAGGGAGAGCAATAACTTATAACCGATCCATGGTCTGGTGCTTGCGTCCCGCCAGCAGAACACTCAGTCCTTGCCAGGGAACATGAGATTTAATAAAATATGAAAGGATCAACATCATTATGAGAGATCGTCCGGGACATGGGTGGAGCGATCCTCATCTACGGTGGCTACGTAGTTTCGGTGCTATCAAGCCTTCCTCGGTAATTATAACAACTCCCAAAAACTTGAACATATAAAATAAGTGGCACTTGTCGCCCATGGTTTTCGGCGAATATAACTTGCTTGTATATGGATATCATGAATTATAGCTTACTTGCATGAACTTGTAAAACATGTATAGTATTTTCTTGAAAATAGCATAATATATCATAAACTAGCATGCATGAACCCATGGAATGAGATATATGGGTTTTCATGGGTTGCGGACGGATTCTCAATAATCATAAAGAAATATTAAGAACTCAATGATGGAATTATAACAATTCATACATAGTATAATCATGGACTTGGACCTAGGGTTATCATGAGCATGGTATAGAAACCCTAGTTTTAGTAGAGAATCATAGTTTATGGATTATGAGGCGTGGGGAAGAAACAATGATGTTCCCACACGTAGATAGTAACTCTACATACCTTAGTCGCTCCAAAACTTGAATTAAAGACTTGAGCTTTGAAGAAGATTTTCAAAATCTTGAATTTTTGAACCTTGAGATGAGTTTTCTTGAAAACCCTAGTTTTAGGAATGATGATTTCTTGTTTAGATCATTAGAGTATACGTTAGAATTGAGTTGGAATAATTAGAGTAGGCTTACCTTGGTGTTCTTGATGATGGGAGAGGGTAGGAGGTCGTTCTAGGGCTTGAAGGAATGAAAAATAATGATTTGAACGATATGGACGAATATATACGTTCGGGAAATTGCAGTTACGTCCAAAGACAAGATCTTGGCCGTATTTTGAAATACGCCGTATTTTGAAATACATACCGTATTCCGAAAGGACTGCACTGCGTCTCTTCGGTAAAATGGCCATAACTCTTTGCACAGATGTCCGTTTGACCCCCATAATATACCGTTGGAAAGATATTTTAAAGCTCTACAACTTTCATGAATTAAGTTTTCCCAAATTCCAAATATGCTTTGAAATACGGGCCGTATTTTGAAATACGGTCCGTATTTAACAATGTAACCTCTAAGTGTCAAATTCCAGAATGCTCAGAAATCTTTGGTTCCGCATTTACGACTTGAAATACGGGCCGTATACTGAAATACGGTCACTGTTCATGGGCGTAAACCACCATCTTACAACTGAAGAGGAAATTTCCAATTTTCACATTCTTTATCGGGTTTTCTAAGTCTGGATCATGGTCAAACCTTAGGTTAGAGATACGGGGTGTTACAGCGTTGATGTTGAAGTTGTTCTCCGATAACCTCGGTATATCTTTATTGCTAGCCGAACTGCCGGCGTCACTTCTAAATGACAAGCCTCGACTGTTTGACGGACGGTCAGCTCGTTTATCGCCCCTACTAGAGAAGTGATTGAGGCCGCTCCTCGATTTATCCGACCTGAAGCTAGGCTTCTCTGATTGAGAATATGGTCGGTACCTTTCCCTCGATGGTCTAGCTTTTGGTTCATAGTTTTTTCTCGATCTCTCAGAGTTTTTGCTCATATTTATTAGGCTCGGGGGAAGTTCGAGCTGATCGTCCTCTACCCGAATCTTAGATTCGTACCTGTTATGGACATTTGCCCAGGTTACAGCCTCGTACTCCAATAAGTTCTCCTTCAGTTTGAATGAGGCAGTCGAGCTTCGGGGATTGAGTCCCTTGGTGAAAGCTTGCGCCGCCATTCCTACGGGGCAGGGGCGTTCCATCCGTTCCTTTGGAAGGCCGTTTACAAACTCACGTAGCAGTTCATCATCTCTTTGGGCGATTCCAAAGATATCCGCCTTTCTGCCCTGCACCGTTTTGGCTTCGGCACGAGCTTTGGTAAACGCATCTGCGAGCATTTCGAAAGAAGTGATAGAATGCTCGGGCGGGTGGTCATTCCAAGTTAACGCCCTTTTCTAAAGTGTTTCTTCGAACTTTTTCAACAACACCGACTCAATTTCATCTTCTTCGACATCGTTGCCCTTTATGGCACAAGTGTACGAAGTCACGTGCTCCTACGGGTCCGTTGTACCATCGTATTTCGGAATATCTGACATCTTGAACCTCTTCGGGATCAGCTTCGGAGCTGTATTTGGAGGGAAAGGCCTTTGAATGTATCTCTTCGAATTCGGCCCTTTCAAAATTGGTGGAGTGCCCGGGATTTGATCCACCCGAGAGTTATATGTTTCCACTCTCTTCTCCGTTGAATCAACCCGCTTTGTCAAAATCTCGAGCATTTTCAGAACCTCGGTAGATGAACCGACCCCGGATCCGTTGCTCTCGACCATCCGTGCTTCCTCCTGTCTTGGTTCGGTAAACCCTTTTGGCTTTGCCGAACCTACCTTCTCGTTTTTGCTCTGAAGCTGAGCTATGGCAACTCCTTGTTCAGCTATGGCGATCCCTTGTTCCTGCAACATTTCAAATATCAAACGTAAGTTAATCTCATCCGGCATATCCGGTGTTTTCCGGCCTTGAGCTCGTGACAAAGTAATTGAGTTATGAGTATTCAATGGATCTGTGGCCGGAAGGGCGGCATTCTCCTGATTAACGGTATTATGCCGGTTGAGGCCTTCTCTCAAGTTGATAGCATTTGGGTCGGCTTGATCCACAGGTGGGTTTCGTAACCCGCTGTTGTTCTCGTTTTCAGCAACTGT
This sequence comes from Lycium ferocissimum, assembly GCF_029784015.1. Taxonomy (NCBI): domain Eukaryota; kingdom Viridiplantae; phylum Streptophyta; class Magnoliopsida; order Solanales; family Solanaceae; genus Lycium; species Lycium ferocissimum. The sequence continues at coordinate 404,533 of NW_026725923.1, forward strand.
CTCATTGTTGTTCACATGACCGGAGTGATCGCTGCTTGCCATTTCGTACGCTTTCTGTGCAAATCTGCTAATTCTTCAAACAGCAAGTGAAAAAGGAAGTAGCAAAGATTAAACCCCCACTATTATCCTAAGCCCCACAGTGGGCGCCAAACTGTTTACCCTGAAATACGGATAACAATTAGATTTGTAAGTGGTGAATAGAATATGTGGATAAGTTTAATCTTTTAGTTAATATGGAATTTTAGTGGGTATGGATATGTTTATGTGTATATATACGAATATGATGTAACATGAGCTATAGTGGAATTTGTTAGATAATAACAAATGTGAACTGAAAAGGACAAGCTAATTAACCTATAGAATGAGCTCGATTTAGTGAAACTTCTCGGATCCGGACCAAAACACTTGAGGAATTCTTTATAAAATTTGCTGATTACAATGTTGTGGAATGAGAAAAAAGCTAACCTAAAAAAGGTGGGGGTTGCCCCCTATTTATAGATATTCCTAATGGGCCCTTAGTACACTACCAAAAAGCCTTCCTGAATAAACCCTAAAAAGGATAAGGCTGATCTGTACGGTCTGACACCCGTACGGTTGTCAGCGCAAATGGCGGAACGGTTTTATGATGCGTGGTAGCCTCTCAACTGATTATCCGAACCAACGGACACGCACATTCGAGCTCAGATTATCCGGACTAACAGGCACGCTTATTTTGGCTCGAATCTGCTGTGTCGGTACAACACCCCCGGTGTGAAGCAAGGTCGAACGTATTCGTGCCCATTTGAACCTGTCTTTTGCTCCGATCTTATCGGTCACAAATTGATCCGGCTTTTACCGTATACAGTTATAAACTGCTCTTTTTCGTAGAAATAGCTAATAAAAAACGCGTCAACTCATTTTCTCAAAATATCATAGGGAAATTAATTTTATATCTCGTTAAGAACATTATTTTAGTTATATGATTAATTCTTTATAAAAAAAATAAAAAAGTTAGTAAATAAAATATAGAAGATCGATAAATAAAATGCAACAGAAATTGTAGAGTAGTGATTCAGTTCTTTTCTATTTAAATTGTAACCAATCCAAGAAGATGCCAAATTGGGCATGTGTTGACTTCAAGTCTTTAACTACTCCGGATATTTAAATTTATTATTCCCTTCATTTATTATTCCTTTTCATGCACATTTAAGAAAAGTCAGTGATACTAAAGGATCTTTGCTTCATAATCAATGTATATTACCCCGACATTATATAGTCAATGTCGCTTAGTCATATTGCCGTCATTATGACAACGAACTAAATTGAATATGTTGTTCCGTTTGAACGAAGGGATATGGTCAAATGTACTTTAAATTTTACAGGCTAAAATTGCATTTCTTCAAATATATTTGATCCGATACGAAACCTAAGATGTAAATTTAGTTGATGTAATTATATTAGTCATATAATAATAAAAATAGGTAGCCTCAATATTGAGTAAATTTAGGTGTGTTATATAAATTTGCATATTCTCAATTAAAATCAATGTCAAGTCTACATTATACAAAATCAAAATAAAATAAATAGTACTCTAGACGTTTCATATTTTGTACTGGTATAAAAATTTCGAGCAGGATAAAAAAAAAAAAAAAAAACTTGTACATTGCATATGACATAAACGTACTACTGAGTGCCCAAATCCGTTTGGACAATTTTCTTCCGTGTGATTTTAGTAATAATAAATAATAAAAGGAGTTTTGTTCAAGAAAATATGAAGAAATTTGAAAATTTATTTGACGTAGAAAATATCTCATTAATTAAAATTGTAAAATCTGAACAACTTAAAAACAACAATAACGTACTCATTGTAATTCCACTAAAGATACAGCATGAGTATCTTCGCTTCGCTTTTCGTCATTCACTTTGACTTTCTTCAGACGTCCCTTAAGGATTAACAAATGAAGTATATAGTTTAGGGTAGTGCTCATATTAATTGGTGTATAGTTTCATTAGACTTGAGAATGATTTGAAAAATGAGTAATTAATATTAAGGATAAAATAAATAAAAAATTATCTTTTCTTAATATGTCAATATGGGTAATTAAAAGTGAAAAATTATTTTTATTATAGTAAACAAATAAAAGTGAATGGAGAAACGTGAATTTCACGGGGAACTGTTGTTTTTGGCCTTTTTCAATGATGGAAATGAAAATTCAAACCATCAGTACATCCCCGGGAACATTTTTCACTTTGGAATGCTGGCCTGGGGCAGCTACTAGTCCACGCAATCAGCAACCAGTCTCCTTCAAGCTGGGACCTTTTTATTAATTCAACACGTAAACGTAATTGTTTATTTTGAACATGGGAAAAAAGTGTTTTTCCTTTTAACTTTTCTCACTGGATGCTTCCTTCTTCGAACATCCTACTTTCTATGGGTTGTCTCTCCAGTTTATGTAGTTGTTTCGAGAAACGACTAAAAAGCGGTGGCGCCGGTGACGGAGACGAAACAGATGACAAAGGAGAAGACTCTTATGATTTGTTCTTTGAGCTCCGTGCTTTGCAAATTGCTACTAACTTCTTTGCCGACCTTAATCAGCTTGGTCACGGAGGCTTTGGACCTGTTTACAAGGTAGGCCTCATCGAATTTTGTAATGTTTTTACTCTATAGGGTTCTGCTAGGGAACAAGTAACAATAGGGCTCATTTCTCCCCACAAACACCAGAATTTCACTTTGTTTGGCATTATTTTTAGGAAATACTCCCTCCGTTCACTTTTACTTGCGATGTTTTGCTTTTCGAGAGTCCATTTGAGTTTTGACCCATCGGAGCTAAATTGAATTAGAATAATTTAATATTTTAAGATTAAAATTTAGATGTTCAAAAATGATATGAAAAATACTAGAAGTTTCAATTCTTCTCGTATTAATATGATGAAAAAATACATCTTAATATGTTGGTCAAAATTCATATAATTTGACTTACGAGAAGCCAAATGTGACAAGTAAAAGTGAACGTAGGGAGTACTAACATTCGAATTGGTACTGTTAAAAATTTCTCCAATTACGGGAATAATTGGGGTTGTTTGGTCGCATAATTGTTACATTTTGGCATTAAATTGTTGTTTGTGCGTATAGAATTTGTTATCGTACAAAATGAATGACGTGTTGGTTCCATGATAGTTGTGACATGTTAACTCTGTGCTTTTTCTCTTAGCTAATAGGAGTAGTACCAGAATATTCCTTGCTATTTCAAGCTCCAAAATTCACAGTTGGGAATTTTAGTCAATAAAATGATGGCATGCCTAATCTTTATTTCTATTTACAGAATTGGGTGGATTATTGCTTTGATTTCGGGTCAGGGGTGTTGGTTGGTTTGATATATGGTACAGAGTGGTGACACTTTTGGCTTGTGATGACCATGAGATGGAATGCAGTGGTCGTGGTTATTTGTTCTTCATACTGGTGATGAGTTCTTGAATGGGAGAGAGAAGGTCAAGAGGCATGTCATGTGGCGTTTCTTTGACATATATAGGGTCGGGTAGAGGCTGTCAGAGTGATCTGCTAATGTTGCGTTATACTGTCTTAGTTCCTTCTTCCAAGAACTGCTAACTCTCCATGTAGTACTATCACATACACCTGCAGTGGCGGACCCAGGATTTTGAGTTCCGGGGTGCTCAATCCCAAGATTTTGAGTTCGGGGTGCTCTATTAACTATTTATATCTGTTTCCTTTATATTTTTTATCTGTTTCCTTTATATTTTCTATACAGTTATACACTCCGTGACTGAGTTTAATGGGTGCTGGAGCACCCAAAATTTGTGAATGGGTCCGCCCCTGTACACCTGTTGCTTAGGAAGTGAACCTGGAAGATAGTATTCACTAACAAGTTTCCATACATCAGAAAGCATTCTAATCATCAGTTCCGAGTGAAAACTAAAAATTTCAAAATTCAAGGACTCTAGTTAATAATTAGTTCAACTGTCTGACCTAATGAACCTCATATGGTTGCTATAGTTGTTTAGTTCAATAAAGAGATACAGAGTCTATCTTTATTTTTATTTTTTTAATTATTAACTTTCTTCACAGGGACTGATGCCAAATGGTCAGGAAATTGCTGTTAAGAAGTTATCCGTAGATTCAAGACAGGGAATAAAAGAATTCACTAATGAGGTGAAACTATTATTGAAAATTCAGCACAAAAATCTGGTCATTTTGTTAGGGTGTTGCATAGAAGGACCTGCAAAGATGCTTGTGTATGAGTATCTGCCAAATAAAAGCCTTGACCGCTTCCTCTTTGGTAAAATAAACACTCATGACGCCAAGAATTTCTTGAACACCATCAGGCTTAGGAAAAACTAATAAAGTGTGATTTTTCAGCTGAGGAGAAGTCTCCATCTTTGGATTGGACGAAGAGATTCCAGATAGTTACTGGTATTGCAAGAGGTCTTCTCTATTTGCATGAAGAGGCCCCTGTTAGAATCATACATAGAGACATTAAGGCCGGTAATATATTGTTGGACGAGCAATTAAATCCAAAGATCTCAGACTTTGGTCTGGCTAGGCTGTTTCCAGAGGACGGCACTCATGTAAATACATTTAAAATCTCTGGTACATAGTGAGTATTATTTTCCTTTCCGTGTACGTATTATTTTTGAAGACCAAAGGGGAAAAAGTGATTCCTCTGTCCGTTAAACTAATTGGCATCTAAGCTGCTTCTACTGCATGCAGTGGTTATATGGCTCCGGAGTATGCATTGCATGGTTATTTGTCTGTGAAGGCAGATGTATTTAGCTTTGGTGTTTTGCTGTTGGAGATCGTGAGTGGAAGGAAGAATAGTGATAAGCGGCTTGGTCCTCAAAAGGCAGACCTCTTAAGCTATGTAAGTTCCAGGCCAAAAACTTCAAGTTTTTGCTTATGTGATTGAGCATGTGTATGATTTACACTTGAATGAGTTTTGAATTTGTTTTATACTTAAAATATCACTAATACTAAGATAGCGTGGCTTGGTAATCGGATATTCAAAACTTTTTATCAAAATACGAACTTGCTGTCATGGGCATCCCCCTAAAGTAGTGCATCTTAGATCACAGTTTGTCCAACAACTAGTTCTCATTCAGTGCTGCTGCAAGCCAGCAAACACTTCATGTTTCATCCCTAAGAAGGAAAAAGTATAGAACATAGTTTGATATTTTACCATCCACTTTCTGCTATCTTGCTTTGACAAGTTCACTGCTCTCGTTTTACAGGCATGGGGACTGTTTCAAGAAAGGAAGACTTTGGAGCTGGTTGATTCCAGCCTTGAAAACTATGATTCTGCTGAAGCAGCAATGTGTATTCAGTTAGGATTACTATGCTGTCAATCTACTGTTTCAGATAGACCTGATATGAACTCTGTTAATCTCACGCTTTCAAGTGATTCATTTACTTTACCAAGACCCGGGAAACCTGCAATTCAAGGCCGTGTAAGCAGATGGACAACTGATAGTTCTAGTGCCTGTACCAAAAATACTACTACTAATGCTAGTAGTACCTTAACTGGCGTAACAAATGCCACCAGTACTACTAGGGCTTCCGGTGGCAGTAGTTTTGTTGACGATTTTTCTAGAAATTCTATCTCATGTTCTTCTATAAACGAAGGGAGATGACCTCATTTTGTATTGTAAATTTGTAACGAGTTTGTTATTTGCCATTTTTTAATTTTGTGTTTACCTTATTGTTTAAATCACCTTCTGTGGGTGTGTTTACTGTATGTAAAATTTATTCTTAACCTTTTTATTTATCACTATCAGTCTCAGAGCTTCATTAAAGGGTGTCCTTTCCTCTGTTTTCATCCACTTCAGGACCAAGGTGAACCTTTATCAGCGTTGAGAATTTCTCTAGTTTTCTTGTCACTACGAGTTTGGTGGTCATACGTTTGTTTGAAGTACCAAAAGATTAGTCAGAATAATACTGGGACCATAGTATTTCTGTAGCTTATCTGATGCCAGGGACCAGGCATCTGGATTTTCCTTTCAGTGTGGATTCTTGTGAAGTTGCATAATGCAAGATGAAGGTGTTCCATTCTGGCGTTCGTGATTTGTTTTGCATATGTTGGAGAGGAATTATAGACGAATAAGTACGGCTGAATTTAAAGGCGGATATAGAGCGAGTTCTACTAATTCAATTGAACTCATTGCTTGGGCTCAATTTCTGTTTACATAAGCAAACTTTCTTTAGAAAATACTAGTACATATAATAGATTACACACATTCTGAATTCACTCCACATCTGACTAAATTTAGATTAAAAAAATGAAAATGGAGATGTCTTGGGTAATACGAGTATTATTTTTTTGGTTTTTAATTTTATTTTATAGAGGAGCTATCAGATCCAAAACCAAGATCCGAGGAACTTGATGGTCGAGTCAAAATGTTTTCTCCCAAGACACCATTCAATAAACTTAAATAGACGACTTATGTCAGTATTTGAAAATTGTTGAAGTAGAAACAAAGTAATGAGATTGGTTGCATGTGACATGAATTTCAGTAAAAAAACAAGAACCCACGCCGCAGTTATAGCACCGACTAGCTACTCACAATAAACTAACACCCCATTCTGAATCTGCCATTCAGCATCAGCCATCTCATTCTCTGTACCTCTTTACAGTTCAGTCACTAAACACTGGAGACAAAGGAAAAATAAAAAGTTTGTCACTCACACCCACTTGAGAAAAAAAGATTCTTGATCCCTTTGCCCAGAAAAATACCAGTTTGAAGAACATTTTTTTTTTCCTCTTTTTGGAAATAATAGTCTTGTAAAGCATGCCAAATTGGGAGCTGAAGCATTGTTGCAAGCATGAACAAGTCGTTTTTCTCGCCACTCTCGGCGTTTGTGCTGTCGTCATTCTTGCCGTACTTCCCTCTTCTTGTTTCTCCCTATTTCTTTTGGATCACATTCAGTACTCTCACAAATTCAAGTTAAAAAAGGAACTTTCTTGGATATCTAACAGTAGATCTTAATTGTGGGAATGTTATGTAAATCACTTGGAATGATCATTCCCCACTTTATAGTAGCTCTTTCCTCCCCTCCCCACCACAAGAGCATATTGTAGTTTCTCTTAACCAGTAAGTTGAGTAGCTATAGAGTACTATGTATCTTATTGCCTACTATAATTTCTAAACTCAGGAAGTCCCCTGATGTGTTACTTAAGCTAGGGGTTGATTCTTTAACCAAGTTGAAATTAGTAGAAAAGACAGATTAATTAGTGTCCAGTCCATGTTGGATCCATAGCAATGGATGAATTTGATTTCTTCTATCTTCTTGATTGTTCATAGTGTGTCAATATTGTAGTTGTGGTAAATCATCACCACTTCAAGTTTTACTTGTCTTCTACTTTTTGGAAATTTAAGCTTTTATGACTTAACGGTCTATCTGTGACCCTTCATTTGGTGATAATATGTTGTTTTCTTGCAGCTATGGAGGACGGTGCTATTACTACCTTTCAAGCTTGTTACCGTGTTTATTCATGAAGCTAGTCACGCTATAGCTTGCAAACTTACTTGTGGCCATGTGAAAATCCTTCTTTCTTTCTTTTAATTTTTAGGATGTTATACTGCTGGTTCATACTTACTCAAATATATGATTCAATTGTTGGAAGCTGATAATGCCATGTCCTTATAGTTGGATTTTGTGATAGAATATGATAGTTCATCATCAGATGATGTGGAAGTGCATCTACTTGTGTGACCGGAACATATTCATCAGATAAAATGCTAGAAAAGCAAATTAGTGCTTGATTGTTCTTACTTCAATACTTATATTTCTGAGTGAATTAGGAAAGATTATCTGCACTAACCGTTTTGTTAGCTATGTCATCGCTAATCAACAGTCCTATCTTCAGCCTTATACCATTCAAATTTTAGCTAATTTTGTGATGCTTGTACCATCTGCAGGTTGAGGGGATACAGGTTCATGCTGACGAAGGTGGCACTACACAAACACGTGGAGGTGTATATTGGTTCATCTTGCCAGCTGGATGTATATTTCTATCACTTTCCTTTGTTACATTTTAATTTCAATGAACTGTGAACTTTAATCATAGTACTAGAATAATGGTCAATACTTTCTTATGTCTAAATAATATTACAAACTACGGTAAGATGCACACGATGAGTTTTCTCTTTCAATGGCTGATGTTAACTCATATGACACTCTTGTTTTGGTTCATGGAATCGACTCTATTTTCTGCTTTATAGATCTTGGTTCAGCATTCTGGGGAATGGTTTTAGTGCTCGCATCCACCAAGCTCCTTACAGCAAGAATTGCAGCAGGATGTTTAGTGGTCACTCTAATTATTGTTCTTTTTGTGGCTAAAAATGTGAGTGATTCCCTTGGAGCCTCACAAAATCATCTTATCAATGATGGCCGTGCATAAATAAACTTACGTGTACATAAATGCCAGAGCATCTTGATGGATTGATATTATTGATAAAATCAGTGTTGCAGTACCTGTCTTGCTGATCATGTAGCATCTCTTTTGTGCAGTGGACACTCCGGGGCCTTTGCATTGGTGAGATCATTCATCATTTTCTAATATTTCGAGACCATGAGAACTAGGCCAAACTGATATTTAAACATCAAACCATCAGGATTTATTGTCTTCCTTGCTATTGTATGGATTCTGCAAGAAACAACAAAGATTAAAATTCTGCGGTACATCATTCTTTTCATTGGTAACTTTCAGTCCTTTTGCCTTGTCATAATGTGAATTCTCATGCACCAGTGAACTTTTTTCCAATGCGAAAAATCTTTTTTGCTCATTAAAGCGTTTTACTGGAATGCAGGTGTAATGAACAGCTTATTTTCTGTGTATGGTAGGCCCTGGATAGACACAACTGTTTCGCGCACTTCTTCATTTGAGAAAATTCTACTTTAGCGTATTGATGCCTGCACATGTATATAATTTATACAGATATATACGATGATCTGATATCACGAAGAGTTAACCACAGTGATGCTGAGAAATTTGCTGAAGTGTGTCCCTGTCCTTGTACTGGTGTTGGCTGGGGAGTCATCTGGTGAGCACACCTATAACTTAAGGGAAAGCATTGAACCGTCTGACTTCTTAAATATTAGATCGTTTGCTTAAGGGAAAGTCACTTGCAGGGGACTCATTTCTTTCTTGTTTCTCTGTGGAGCCACATATCTTGGTTTGGTGATCTTGTCTTGAGGTACGCCTTGTTAGTTCATTACAGGTGATCTTGTTCATTACAAGTACTTTTGATTTTAGTCTACCTTCATGCTACTCATATATAACTTGTTTTAATTAAGGCCTAGTTTCTTTTTTTTCTGGAGTTAAAGCCTACGTTTGATCATCATTTTCTTGTCGTAACACCCTCCCCCCCACCCCACCCCCACCAACCAAGGAGGATGAGATGAAAGGTTGTTGATGAAACCATCATAAGCTGTTAGTTCTTCCAAGCTACTAAAAGTTTATACCTATGGAGATCTTAAAATGAGCTCGGAAAGTAAAACCTCTTCCAATGTATCACTCTCTTGGAAATAATCATCTTCCCTTTGTCTAGCACTAGAGGAAAGAAGTAAAACAAGAAACTGATTTACCATACAAGAAACTGATTTACCATTTTTGCTTCCTTCTACTCTGACCCGGCTTTGGTTGCAGTCATCCACCATCCTGGCTTTAGCACTGCCGAAATTGTTCTGTCTTGTTTTTTTTAAAAAGAACATGAAACTGCTGAAATCTTGTTGTTATGCCCTTGAGGTCTTCTCCTTTTTGTTTTTGTTCTTATCCGAGGCAAAAAGAAAGAAATTGGTAAATAGACCTTCATGCTAAGTGTCCTAAGAGACAGAGGGAAACACTTGTAAATTTAATCACAACCATCTTATTATAGAATTTATTGGTAAATAATGCAGGTAGTTCAAATTGAACCTGCCTTTTTTCTGTCTGTGAAGCTGGATACTTGTCACAACTCACAAAATAAGGACGTCCATTTATACAACTTTCAAGATCATTCTTTTAGCCTTATCTTCGTTGGCTTCTTACCAGTTATGGAACTGTGAATTATTATAGTGCATTTGCCAAATCATTTATGGAGGAGGAGAATCAGAGAAACTGGAGCATGCATTTTTCCTTCTCATATACCGAAGGATCTAAAGTATCATATATCTCCTCATGATTCGTCTGTCTTTAACATTTTGATGTTGCATATATCAGTTTCAAATAGTTTCTTGATGGAATTAATAGCTTTCTAGTTTTGGATATTTTTGTAACTTTAAATTTGTCAAAGTGAAAATAAAATCATTCCTATCGGTGCCTTCATCTTTATTTTATCTAAAATATATCTGTATTTATTGCCATACTCTATAAAGGTGGGATATGATTCCTCTTACTTTCTGTTTCTTCCATGATGTGCGTATATTGAAGAAGGCTGATACAAACTACTTGATAAATAGGAGAAAAATCGTGAGAATACTCTGTGCAAAAATAAATTTCTTAACCTTTGATTATGTGAGAAAAATGAGGGGCAAGACTATATATGTCGCTGTGTTTCACTAGCACTTGCAAGTTCAACTTCAACTGCATATTCTAGTAAAAATTAGCAAACAAAACAATAGTGAAATGATTATTAAGATTGATTTACAGCCTGTTTGTCCAAGTTTCTAAAAGCAAATTATTTTGAAAAGTGTTTTTAGAAAAAGCACTTTTGACAAAAAGCATTTTGTGTTTGGCCAATTAATTTAAAAAACACTTTCAACAACAATACCAAACACAAAAATTTTTGATTTTTTTTTACCTTCTAAAAAACACAAATTTGTTTTTTCTACAAACTTAACCAACACCTCATTTTTTTAAAATAAACACTTTTTGAAAAAAAAAAAAACTTTTGGGAAAAATAAATTCAAACATCTATGGATAGTAAAATAAAAGAGTTTGAAAGCTAGAAACAGATGCTTCTTTATAAAAACTTTAACCAAACACAAACTTAACCAAACACCCTCACTTTTTTAAAATAAACACTTTTTGAAAAGAAAAAAAAACTTTTGGGAGAAAATAAACTTGGTCAAACATGCTATTGGATAGTAAAATAAAAGAGTTTGAAAGCTAGAAAACAGATGCTTCTTTATAAGAAACTTAAATAGAAAGTCTTGATTGACAACTAAGATCCAACTATTTATGAATAATAATATTCATTTACAGAGTTGATTTTGGAAGCGACAACTGAAGAATCAAAGATTTTTCAAAAGCAGTCTATTAAAAATAATTATATTTTCAAAAATTCAAATGTCTCGATATTTTAAAATATGAGATTTATAGATTTGTTCTTTATCAAAATAGATAAATTCGTGACAAGTGACTTCAAGAAAGTGAATTAAAATTCTAGCCAAAATCAAATAGAAGCTAAATAATGAAAACAGACACAATTGGATTTCGCCGACACATTGCCATTTTCAGTTCAAGTTATCAAGTACTAGTGGTAACTAACATCATATGCTTTGCATATTATCCTTATTTTGATTTATCAAACAATTTTAATATCAAATGCTTATTATGTTGAGTTGTTTGGATAATTAAGGAACAAAACAATATAAACACCACGTATACTAGAACACATCACTTGTATAAAAACATAAAGGGGAAGAAATTTAGACAACAAAGTTAATTCATCGTAGTTTTCATGACCTATACAACAAAAACAAACATAGAGATGAAAGCTCGAGTTATTTTAACTAGGGTGCATGCGGGGCTTTTTGCCCAAAACATTAATGAAACAGGTAGCTTTATAGAAAAGGTGTAGAAATTAAGTTGTGGAACTGCAAATTTGGAAAACGATTTTATCAGACATGGATGTACCCACAGGTAAACTTGGCGCGGATAACAACTCTAAGGTTTATCAAACACCTGACTGCCAAGAGGGGTAAAGCATAGTTTAAGAAAAAACCTACTGGAGATGCACCCAATATGGTGTTCACAAAGGGGATCCCAGTTCAATTTACTGGTAAAACTTGAGAAAAATGGGCCTATTTCAAAGGAGACTAGTAATTAAAATCCCTTTCATATCATTTGACCAATTATAACTTCTTGATTTCAATAGTTGAAGTATTTAGCAAAGACTCAAAATAAGTAAGAATAGAAAATTCGATTTAAGTTTTAAATTAGTTTAAGTTGGTCCATATTTTGACTATACATGATACGACTGCGGTGTATACCAAGAAACAGTTGCAAGCAGCAGATTTTGAAGTTCCAAGACATGAAAGTCCTAGGTACAACAGCACAGAATGAGAGAAACAGCACGGCACCAGATTTATCAAACGATTTGGATAATCTAGGGCATTGCAACAAAGTTCCAATGAATAACACAGTCTAAACGATGTCCTCTGCTTTCAAAACATAATTTAAACGCCAAATTTTTTTATAAAGTAGCCACTAATTTGTAGTTTTGCATCAAAGAGATCAACACTGCTATTTGTATCTTTAAGGCTCAGCAGCAATGGGGTATTCGAAAACAACATCTTTGCCTGAAAGCTTCCTGTAAACTGCAGAGAAGGTCTCCAGCTTGTACTCGGTGTTGTTACGCTCCTTGGGGTCCAGGTAGACCTGTCCAAAACAAGCACATGATGAAGCACTGAGAGAGTGAGAAAAGTTTAGAAATATAAATAAAACTAAAGACCTGTTTCAGAATCTACTGTTTAATTGATAATGTTTTTCTTTTGAATTAGTCTATTTAGAAATAAGCAGTAAAAGTGGGAGCTTCCAACTCAAAAGTGCTAAAAAGTTTCTCGTAGCAGCAGTGATTACCCAAAAAGGTTATAAGCAACCGATAAAACTAGTGGTAATGCCTAACAACCTACCTTCATTATCTTGGATCCATCAACGCGATATCTAGTTCTCTTCCCGACAATCTCAGCAGGGACAACCAAATCCTCCAATATGGCATCATGGACAGAAGTAAGAGTCCTGCTGCGGGGCCGTTGGGCAGCAGAGCCTCTCTTGGGGGGCCTCACTATCCTCCTGGTAGCAATGAAGATCACATCCTACAAGAAATGGAACGTCAGGAAATGCCAAAAAACAATGTCCTCCTGGTGAAGCGCTGTAGGAATGTTCTAAGAAACTTAACAACCACAAAAAGAATATAGGACAACTGGAAACTGAAAATGTAGCCATTTCTCACACTGCAAGCAAACTGTCATCCATTTAATAAAAGCAGGCAAGAGCATAACTTCATTATTATGCTACATCAGTTAATTCATTGACTAGCTAAAAATGTGCAGAAATACCAAAATGAACATTAATCAGGGATTGAGTACGTAACTAACACAAGGCATTCCATTCTTAAGAATGGCATAAGGGCAAGAATGGTAAAAGAGATATTTTGGTGGAATCCAGCAAACAACGTAGGCGATATTTTAGACAAATCATCACTGGAATTAAGCATAGGTTAGCATCGAAAAATCACCACATTGTCAATAATCTTTAAATTAGTTGGGAGTACGAAAATGTGGCTATTCTGATGAATGGATTCCTAAATACATACTTGAAACCATACTTAAAGTAACAGCAGGAAGCATAAACTAGAAAGCAGTTGATGGTTACCTTTCCACTGAATTTCTTCTCCAGCTCCCTAACAAGCCTGACATGGACCTTGCGGAAAGCTTTCCTCAGTCTGTAGGGCACGTGAATAACAACAGCTTTCCTACTTCCTGACACATCAATTTGACTGCAGCAGCAGCCAAACAAAGTAAATACCACAGTGCATTCGGATACATATTTACTAACAAAATTCTGTTAAGACCACTCTTACGCTGCTGAATTGATGTATAGATCCTTCAATTCACTTTTCAGCTCTTGGTTAGTGTTTTCCAAATCAAACAGAGCCTGTAAAGCAAAAACTTACAATCTTTATTCAACAAAAACAAAAGTAGCAAATGCTTAATTAAAGATAAACAATAACTAGAACCATCAAGCAAGGAACAAAAAATAACCTGTGCAACAGACTCCTCAAATTCAGATGGTTCAGCATCTCTGTCTTTGTGAATCTTTTGCCTTGATGTGTACATCTTCACAGATCTAATCAAATCAACATATCAGAAATGCAATCCTAAACATCACTATAAAGAGTCTGTAGAAACTGACTGACAAGACCAAACATAAAGGCATTGAGATATAATGTTCTATCTGATGATGCAAAATGGACAACGTTGAAATCATACAGACATTGAGATGTAAAGCCAACTGCACAAACGTAACTGTGTTGCAGAGGAATAAGCATTGCAGATTCATTCTTTATTTATATAGAACTTAAGAAAGATTAAGATGAAAAACCTGAACTAATTCATGTAGTTCTAATACAAGGAGTAAAATGCAACAGAAAACAACTAGTTCTGAAAATTCTAAGGTATAATATTCTCCGGTTTACTAGAATTATCTTACTTGCAAGACAGAACTAATAAATGATTTTAAGAATGTAAATATGGCGTGCATGTGAAGAGAAGTCAGTTTGAAATGGAGGAGAAGAGTACCACTATCGGCTGATGATCTGTGAATGGCACGGCAATACTTTAAGAGAAGATAAACCCTAGTTTTGAGGTTAAATACCATATAAAGCTATATCAACGGCTGGGATTATGCAGCCCAATTTATGACATTTTGTTAGCAACAAAACCCCTCAACTTTCAAATATAGGCATTGTTTAAAAAAAAAGAGGTTTATAATGTTTTAAATCTGATGATGCAATTAATTTTTGGACAACGTTGAAATCATACAGACATTGAGATGTAAAGCCAACTGCACAAACGTAACTGTGATTGCAGATGGTGTAGATAACATTAGGCCTTATTTATATCTAGTAGCTATCTTTAAATTTATTACATTCCATAACTAAAAGTTGTATATCAAGAACTTACATAACTAAAACATTTAAACACGGATAAAATTAAAAAAAACAACCGTTCTCCCTCCCTCTCTCTCTCTCTCTCTCTCTCTCTCTCTCTCTCTCTCTCTCTCTCTCTCTAACATTTTCTAATACAAGGAGTAAATGTAACAGAAAACGAGACATTATAAAATTGATAAAAAGCAAAAAGCAAATATACCTCCTCCGGTTTACTAGAACTCTCTCTTACTTGCAAGATGGAACTGTTAATTTTTGTAGAACCCTCTCTCTCTGTCTCTCGCTCTCTCTCTGCATGTGAAGAGGAGTCAGTTTGACTTTTGGAGGCCGTGGTTGTTGATGTTGTTCGAGCTCTCTCTCTTCGGCGACGGCGGATCTGTGAATTTGGCCGGAATTTTATTTCTTGTATTCGATTTTAAGTGTATTCGAATTTTATTTCTTGATACAAATGAATAGAATTTTGAGGGTTACAAATGAATATAAAGTGAAATTTATTTCTTTGTAACGGTTTTTGGGTATTCATTAATTTTTTTGGTGAGCCCAATGTTTTGGAGTGTATTTTGAAGGATTTTTTTTTTTTTTTGTATACAATCGGTTTTAGATACAATGTAAAAGTATAGATGAATACATTTGACGTGAATACGGTTAGTTGAATACATGACTTGAATAATGAAAAGAATTTTTGAAATTTTTTTTTATTCGCTCGTATTCATGAAATTTTATGAATACAGCGAGCCATTTTTCGAATACAGCGGGGTAACTGTAGCTACGAAATGTAAATATTAAAAATGTAGCTATGGCAAAATTTAAACCCCCAAAGTGTAGTCATTTATGTAAAATTCCCCAACTTATAAGCCAATCCAAACGGGCTCATAGTATTTATTCATACCTTCCGTTATATTTTTCATCCAACTGTGCCTTTATCGTTATATTTTGGTGTTGATTTATCCTTAATTTAGATGAAGTGACACGTATCAGTCTTAGAATAGAATAACACATCCACAATTTTAATATCCGGATCTAATTAAAACCTACCCCAAATTTTAACCCACTATCTGACCTAATTGTCCCTAAAACTTATTGAATTAATAAAAAATAATCAAACACAAACACATGGTAAATGCGGGACCCACACCTAGCTCTCATCATCTCCTTTAACTAATCACCGGAGAGACCCAAAAACCGCCCAAATTCTGTAGGCAACAAAGGACGTGGCCAAAACATATAAAGATCGGCATATCACCAAACCATTTTTTAAAAACTAAATCACTAAACCCCAAAACAATCGAAGCCCAGGGCAAGCACAAAACAGAATTTTGCAGATAGCAATATAGGAGTTCAAAGCAAACCTATATCTAACAACGAGTTCATAGGAGGCGAAAAGAAGAGGAAATTACAAGCTGATGAATCGCTCCGACAAGTCATAGACTTAAGCTTCAATATTAGATCCTAACATTCTCTTGCGAAAATGCAAATAAGAATGAACATTTACCACAAATTCATTTAAGAAAGGCCAAACCCATCGGCAGACATCTGTGGTCGTCCACTTCTTTCACTTGAGCACCTAAAGTGGACCTTGTTTCATTTAGACACCCCAGGTGGTCAATACCTGTTCCAGTTAGACAATTTTTGCACCGCATTTTTTTTAAATCCCAAGCGCTTGTATATCATTGTATCCTAAGTGGATTAAGTGACCAATTACATTGTACAAATTTCATTTAAATTTTGCCAACTCAATTAATAATGTGCCAACTCAATTAATGATGTTAACTCATATGCCAACTCATTTTAATTGGCCACATCATCGCACACGCGGGCAAATCAACTAAAGACCAAAATTAGGGCTCAAAATTACCCATTTCCATACGCACACTTCAAAACGATCGTGCGATTTCCACAAAAATCGAGGTAAAATTTTCGTCGATTTCGTTCAATATCTTCTCCATTTTCAGTTAATTCTTAGTAAATAATCACTCATAAGGTATTATTTTCATTTATTTGCAGGTTTTAGTCTGGAAATCGACCCTTTGGACTTTGTTCGTTTCAACTTCATTTGCGACATTGGAGAAATTTAAGGTTCTACCGAACTTTTTCGTATTTGTATGCTATCCGTGTTTAAATTAGGGTGTTTTGGTACGAAATCGGTTGTTATCACTTTATTTGTTTACTAGGGTTTATTTGGGAATTTCGGTGTCAAAGTTAGGGTCTTTTTGGGTATTTCCTATTGCTTGTGTGTTGTGGGTTGTTGGGGAATAAAATGGACGACTATATTCTTACTTGTTTTCACCATGGGGGTACAATGTCGTGGAGAAGACCCCGTAGTGGGTCCCACGTACAAAGGGGAATTAGAGGTCTTTGGTGCTCTATCGACAAAGACCATTTTAGTCTTGTTGAGTTGGAAGCATACACTAGAGATCTTGGGTACACAAATGTCCTTGGATTCTACGCAAAAGGTTGATGATAGTGCCTTTGTTCACCTTACTTCGATAGACAATTACTAGGGCTTGTGAATGATTTAAAACATGGTGATGAGTTTGATGTGTTTGTGGTCCATGGCATTGATGAGGTGGATGAGTTGCCACAACCAATTGGTTTGTTGGTAGGGCCGGCGGGTGATGGATCGTATTAATGACCCGTGGCAGTGAAGCTAGGGCAACACGTATGTGGGAGGGGTATAAATCCACGTAAATGTTCCGCATGGGGCCGAAACATTTGCAAAGGAGGTCGAAACACCTCCGAAAGGAGGTTGAAGCATTTGGGTGAAAGCGTATCCAAATAGAGTTCAAACGTATCCTAATGGGGTGAAACGCTATCCTAATGGGGGTGAAACAAATTTGAATGGGGTGAAACGGATCTGAATGGTCTTTGAAACGGTCTGAATGGGAAATTTACGTAACAAATGGGGATCAATCGGATGTTGCTAGTAGTTCGAATCAGATTTTCCAAATCTTGATGATTGAGATGTTGATGAAGAATTGAGAAACCTTAGAGCCGAAAAAGAGGTAAAAGGAACCCCCGATCCTAGAAGAAAAAAAAATACGTAGAAAATACCATTAGAGTGAAGGCATTTGGTGTTGATAGAGGCTTTGAAGATATTGGTAGAAATAAGTACGCAGGTATGTGGGAAGATTAGGTGGAGATGAGGATTATATTGACGGTTCGATTGTGGTAGTGATGAGTAATGATGAGTTAGATCGATCTTGTGAGGGTGTTGATCTACCATCAAGAAGGAAGAGCACAAAGGTCGGTATGATCAACTTGCGTAGTTGCTATTTTTGAACTTGGTATGGTTTTTGAAAATGAAAAAGTATTTAGGAAAGCATTGGCTGATTATGCAATAGAATACAAAGTTAGTCTTAAGTTAAGGCCTAATCAACTTTGGTAAAGTAAGGGCTCGGTGTAAGGGTAACAAAACGATGCAAGGTGGTTGTGTTATCCGCAAAGATAGAGATTCGTGACTTTATGATTAAGAGCTACCATCCCGTACACAAGTGTACAACTTAACAAGAACAAAATGTGCAACACCAAATGGCTTGTCCGCTAGATTTAAGGATGAAATAATTAACATCTTTGAGAATATGGGAAATACATGTGCGAGGGGATAAGTTAGGACTTTATGTTGGTAGGACAATTTGCTACGGTAGCTAAAATGGATACTAAGAGAGTCATGGGTGATTGGAATTTAGAGTTTGCAAGATTGTGTGACTATTTTGATATGATAAAGCTTAGACAAATCTCGGTAGTTCTCCGCTGGGTGAGGATGGACGGAGAAAGTTGTCCAGGGAAGAATTTGTTTGTGTACTTCTATGTTGCTTGGATGCATTGAAGAAGGGGTGGATGGAAAGTTGTAGGAGAATAATAGGTTTTGATGGGTGTTTTCTAAAGGGTGCTTGTAAAGGTGAATCGCTAGTAGTAGCGATTGTGGCAAGAATGGAAACAATCGAGATGTTTCCTATAGCACAGGCGATTGTTGACTTAAACTAAGCATAGTTGGAGTTTTTCATTAATTACTTGAAAGAGGATCTACGGTTAATGCGGAGAAGGTCTTCTTGTGATGGAGACATACGCAAAAGGTAATGTACATAGTAACTTGTTTAATTTCTCCGTTTTCTTGCGTTGAGTGTTTATTTAATAATTTCTTTTCTTTGAAGGGTTTTAAATGCCGCTCGTAGAAGAATTGTTACCGACGTCGAGCATAGGAGATGTGAAGCAAGTCACATTCGTCCACCGGGTGTCACGGCCCAACCCCGTGGGCCGTGACTAGTGCCGAGTGGGGCACCCAAACGCATTCATCAAACTCCGAATCACACACACCGACTTACGCGCATACAAATATCAAACGCCGTCTCAAACACATCTCAAACTCAAACACAAATGTATCGAAAGCCGACAAACGTGTGGCGCATCGGCCCCAAAACATATAATATACAAACACGCCCGTACAAGGTAGGCACACAACCCGCATATACGTCTACGTACCTCTAAACAAACCAATGACCGACGTAATCATATGACGGGACGGGGGCCCCCGCCGTACCCCCGAACACACACACACATACGGACGAGTATATACCAAGATGTAGGCTCCGGATAAAAGGAGCACTCCAACACAGCAGATAGGTGCCCACAAAGGCGGCGAATCATCAAGCGGGCGTCGTACTGGCGGGCATGAAACGTCAGAAGTCGCACGACGAAATATGTACCGAGTATGCAAAGAAATACGTAAATAAAACCGAGTCACACACACTCGAGACAAGTACCGAAAGTAAGTACCTTTCCAAAATGCCAAATGTTTATTTTTCAAAATACAAAGCATGCATAGGGCACGAAAAAATATGGTCGCCCACCGTCGATGGCGCCATAACACGAATAACACCGAAGGTTTCAAATCTCCGTACAACCCCGAACTCAACACATCATCACAACACATCGCAAGCCATATCACAAAGATAACTCCATAAACCAACCCGGCCTAGTGGCGAGGTCTCGGGAACCGTAACACAAAGATAACTCCGAATGTATCACGGGCGCACGACAACAAAAAAACGGCCGGAACCGGGCGAACGATGTACCAACAACCCGCACGAAAGGTAGTCGTGAGTAACCATATGCATAAAATCATTATCATGAGTTCAAAAAGTAAGTAAAAAAATGATCATACTGGGAATCGGTAAAATCGTTATACCAAACTCTTCCAAACGTCTTCGAAATGCACAAAGGAAGGTCGCGGGACCCACGGACGAGTGTCGACCCGAGCCGGGCCCGCCTATGAAAAACATACTCATCACACGTCATACAACCTCCCACGACGATATCGAGGCAATCCGAGCCCTTAGCCGAAAGTTATGAGCGTTCGTAGTTTCAACATCGTTAGGAATAGAATTCTTTTGAAAACCAAGTTTTTTTATGCAACTTTAAAATCAATTTTTTTCCAACAACATCAAAAACCAATATTTTCTTACATCAACCTACGAATACCAAAAGACAAACGCGAATCATAGACATGCTCGGATTATGAGAATAGAATTTCCTCGAGGCTAGTATCATAGCCTATATTAAACTAGGACATGCCAAAAGAAAGAAAAGTTAAGCTTTACATACCTCGCTTGCGCACAACGCTAATCCAAATCAAACTTATATCTCGAATTCTCCAAGATCTACATAACATTAACAAGTACCAACATCAACCATAAGCACTTAAAAGCTCATTTCCAACCAACACATAATCCTACGGAAAAATTGGGCAAGACTTCCTTTATAAATGGACCAACCCTAGAATTCAACTCCGCCAAATTCAACAACACAAGAAACCAACAATCATTCCAACAATATCACAATCAATTCGAAATGCATTCGAACATTAAAAATCCTTCTCCACACATTCCAACAATATTCCAATTATACTTACTATAACTACATACTTACAAACCAACATGTAATCAAACTAACGCATATTCAATTATCAATCCAAAACCATTCAAACAACATTCAAGAACTCTTTAAATAATTCATACAATATTTCCAACAACCCAACAAACACTCCATTCCACCCGAATCGTCCCCAAACCCGAGAATTCAACTCTAACACATTCCTTGATTTCAAAACATGATTTACTCCAACAATCTATACTCTAACCATGCCATTTCCATAAACATGAAAATTACACTAAATGCACTAAACCTTCCAAATCAGCCCATAACACTTACAATACCAATTTGAGTCATCAAACTCTCACTTTCAACATAAAATCCACATAACAACAACAACCAAAACTCTAAGAAAATTGATTCATTTCTTACACATACGAAGGGCCTTATTTGCCAACACACCAACCTACACTCTTCATGATTTTTACTCATTTCAACACACCACAATAACCAAACACACTACATAAACTTAGTTCATCACCTTTAACACAACATACACACATGCACTCCGCTAAACTACCATACACACAGCTCAACTTCAAACACCAAATTCCCATGAATTCCATCCATATTAACATACAACAACACACATAAACCTTCCATAACTCATAAAACAAGGTTGGAATTTACCTTTTCACAACTCCTCAATTTGTCCAAAGTTGGCCAAAGATGAAAACGAACAATCCAACGCTTCCAACAACGCTTCCACGCTAATAAGCACTCTCCAATTAGTAGGTTTGCATCAAAGAAATAATTTTGGAATGGCTTATTCTTGGTCTTGAAATTTTTCTCCTTGGCCGAATGCTTGGTGATTTTTTTCTCCATGGTTCTTGATTTTTCTAATGTCTTGAAGATGATGAAATGGTCCCTTAAGTCATCTTCTTATTGCAACTAATAGCCAACCATGTGGCCATGGCCCACTCAAGGTGGCGACCACATGGCCATATTTCATTCCCACTTTTTTTCAATAATAGCCAACTTCCCTTAATTCCATCTTTGGTCCCAAAGTTTCTTTAATGTTTCCATACCAATAACGTCATACACACTTAGGTCGCATGACAAAATCGAAGGTCACACGTCTCGACTTCGCATCCCGGAATGGTCTTAATCCTAACTTTTCATAGTTAACCCGAATCGTCCCGTCGTTCAAAATACGGGATGTAACAATTGGCATCAAGAATGGAAGGGTGAAGAGAGAAGAAAATAATTTTGGAGATGTTCTAAGGCAGTTTTGAAGTGAAATTCGAGTCGAGCTTGATAAAATGAGCAAACTTGGTAAAGACATTTGTGATTTTTTTTGCATTATCCGTAAAAAAATCATGGGCGAGGGTTACTTTAAAAGAGCATTCTAAGTGTGATGTTGTTGAGAATAACATGTGTGAAACCTTGATTCATGTGGATCTTGTCTTGACACAAATCAATTATAACATGTTGGAGGAAATTAGGAGAAAGATAATGACTAGACAATGTGATATGATTAAGTTTGCCAACACTTGGATATCGAGATTTCACCTATGGCTAGACTTACCTTAGAGGATAATAAGGAAATGGCTGGGGGTCGGCAAGGTTCTTTGGAATGCCGATGTTGGATTTGAGATTGGAGAGGGAGTATAGGCATCATAACGAGTACTAAGAGTTGTAGTTGTAGAACTTGGCAATCGAGAGGAATTCCATGCCAACATGTCAAGCCAGGCATACTACCACATACACCAGAGCTCGAACACTTTGGAGCATTGGTATAGGAAAGGATACATTCTTAAAGGCATATAGTCATTTCATCCAACCAATTCCAAATACGAAGATGTGGTCTCGAAACAAACAATCCAAAGATTGAGCCTCGCACCTAAACCAACTGGCAAAGCCGAAGAAAAGAACAAAAGGCAAAGATGAACCAAAAAAGATGAGGTATGGAAAGGTGTCCCGAAAAGTGGGGAAAATAACTTGTTCGTAATGTCATCAACAAGGACATAACAAGAAATATTGCAAGGTAAAATAGTTCTTTGAGTCAAGTTAACTTGTTTATCATGTATTTTGGGTTTTTAAGTCAAGTTATTTGCTTTAAATATGCAGAGTTGTGCAAGTGTAATACCTAGCCAAAGTTTACAACAAGATCACAGTAGAAGCACGCAGCCAAACCGCACCTACAAGCTTAAGCCAACCACACCTTCACAGTTAGCCAGGATGATACAACTAGTAGGAGAGGTGAATCAATCAAAAAGTTAGAAGCTCAAGCTGGCACCGGCCACCTACGGATACAAGTATTCCTATTACAAAAGGAATAACAAGTCAACTACCTCATAGAAGAAGACAAGTTCGGACGTTAAGAGAGAGAGGTTGCAATCTGGAGAGAGAACCTGCAAGTAGGGACACAAGGGCGGTGATGTTGGATTTGGCATATACACAAGTACAAGTAGAACTCAAATACTAAATGTAAGTCAATTCTAACTTTGGTCTCTAAAACACAACTACATGTAACAAAGCGACTATGCTTCATTTTTCTGCTAAAATGCGACCAGAACATCAAGCCAAAGGATTCTAGAAATCGGTTCAAATTTTACAAGGATGCAAGTCCAACGACGTAGACCTTGGTTATAAAGCTAGAGGATTGAGATGGAAAAACAAGGAAGTCCATCGTCCCCAATTGAAGCGGATGGCAAACAAGAAGAAGAAGAAGCGGCGTATTAGGATAGGATGTAGTACTTAATTGGCAATGTAATATGGCACCAAACAATTTCTTTTTGGATGGTTATTTTGGCAATCCGATACTTGTATGTAGCAAAATAAACAATTTGCAGTATTTTAATGTTTGCTTTTGGCTACTTGTATGCTAACTTTGAGCTCATTCTTCAGCATGTTAATATATTAGCTACTATTTGGGGTTACCTGTTGTTGGTGTTTAAACAGTTGTGCTAATGTAATTATAGCTGCTGTTGGTGTTAAATAACATTGGCCTACCTGTTGTTGGCAATAATATGTAGCATAAACTTATTGGAAAAAGGCCAGGTTTTTATGCAACTGTGTGAGCTCAAAACAGAGCATTGTTGGCAAATACAGCATAGACAAATCAACATTTCATTTCATTTCATTCAAAATGCTGGTTTACATGAGTGACTGTTGGCCAAAGTTCAGCCATGCCAAAATACAAAATTGTCACAACAATGCAAAGAAGCAAATTACATTCCAAGAATCCTAACAATATTACAACTACACAACTTAGCAAAAGGCAACTACTTAAGGAGCATGTATTGTCCTGCTCCATCTAACAATTTGGCTTGATTTTCCATATCCCGAGCATCACAAAACCAGCAACAATGGCAGCAACAATGAGCATATTTCTTGCTCGAATTCTTTTCTCTTCAAAAGCCTTCACTTTCTTCAACAAACCCCACATCACCCTATTTGCTTCATAGGTGCCTATCTTCCATCCAAAAGAAATAATCACAACCACCCATTTTCTACAAAACCAATTTTCAACCCAACAATTAATCATCTAATAAATAATTAAATAAGGAATGAATGAAGATATAAGTTTACCTTTGGTATTTTACAACATAAAAATGCGACACGGGTTTAATTGGGTCCAAGAAGTCTTCAATAATGCTTCATTACCACATCTACAATATCGGGCATGTTCATCAAAAAACTCCATGAAAGAGTCGGATAAGCTCGACATAATAGTAACAACAATGGAAGAACGAACGTGATGAACCGTAACAAAAATATTAGCAAGCGTTAAAATATTAGCTTGAATTTGAGAAAAAAAATTGATCGTGAAAAGGGGCTAAAATTAGTGGCTAAATTGGATTTAATTTTGAAGTGGGGGAAGATGATATATATAAGTGGGGAAGTACTAATACCGTTGGTCGCCACATAGGATTAAAAAAAAAAGGTTACACGCACGTTTTTTGATCGATAACACGCGACATGCCAACGGTGCAAAAATTGTCTAATCGAATGTATTGACCACACTGGGGTGTCTAAATGAAACAAGGTCCACTTTAGGTGCTCAAGTGAAAGAAGTGGACGACCACAAATGTCTGCCGATGGGTTTGGCCTTTAAGAAATAAACACTCCAATACCAGCTTCTTCAGCCTCATCTTTGGAGATACCGTCCTTAAATTTCACTTGTAGCCAAGCAAGGGAACTCGAAGAACTACAAGTGTTGTTCATGGAGAGAGGGACGTTAGAAGATCTTGAAGAGAGGACCTCCATACAACGTTTGGGAGATGGCTTGGGAGGAGATTGAAGAGGAAGCCATGAGAGAGGAAGCTCCTAAACAAAGTGGCTAGAATTGCAAAGAATGCAAGAGCAAGTGGGTGTGTGAATGAAGGCCCATGTAGGTTAATTATGCAAAGGCCTTTGTTATAATAGACAAGACTATAAATAGATGCCTTAGGGGTCGTTTGGTAGGAGGATAAGTTATCCCATGTAGATGGAACTGGGTGGGATAAGATGGGATTACTAATCCCACCCTTTATGTGGGATTACTAATCCCACCTTTTATCCCATCTATATGGGATTGGTTGGAATATCAAAAAAGTTATCTTACCAACCAAACACAGGATTAATTCCAATCCCATTGGATTAATAATCCAGCCCATCTTATCCCTTCTACCAAATGACCTCTTAGTCTTTCATTTGCATTTACCTTGAATATTGATGAAAACTCTTGAGTGATAGTTTGTTAAGCTTAGTAATCATAGTTATCTTAGCTTTAGTTGTGTTAAACCTTTGTTGGAAATTGCAAACCTTTGTCAATTGATTTCAATTGAAATTGCATCTTTGTAGATGAATTTGTGTCTCCTTTATTGAATTCAAATAGTAATGGTTCATTAGTAGGAACCAATTAGGAGGGTTTAGGCTTAGTATACCTAGATTTGCCTATCATTTCTTTACTAATTGGGTCTTACTCCATCTGTATTCTTCTCATCCCCAATTCTTGCTATTTGGTTGTGAATCTTAGAGTTTCACCCTAGGATTAGTTATCATTAGGCAAGCCTTCAATCAGTTCCTTAGCTTCTTTCAAAGACAAATTGGATCTCCCGTGCTTCGACGGCTGCGAGAGGGGCGGAAAAGTGGCTCGGCGGTGATGTGTTGTTGTCTCACTACATCACCAAATTCGCCACGTGTATATCTTTTTATTCACCCCATGCTTGGGATTTGTACTTGAATTTGAGCGCAAATGTTACTTTTCTGGATAAACACCAATTTTGATAGTGTTTAGGGGTTTTGGACTACGGGCAAGGAAATAAATTTGCATGGTCATTTGGTCCATGTTCGTCGCTTGAAAAGACATAGAGAAATGGTGGTGTTGAATTTTGAAGAGATGAAAGAGATTTTGGCGTGGGTCGGGTAGTGGGTTAAAATTTGGGGTGGGTATTAATTAGAGTCGGATATTAAAATTAGGGATGAGTTATTTTATTCTAAAGCTGACATTTGTCACTCCATCTGATGTAAGGGCAAATCAACAACAAAGTGTAACAGTAAGGGCATAATTTGAGAAAAAGTATAACGGAGGGTACGAATAAACAATATTTGAAAGTTAAGGGATATTTTTTACCCTTTTCCGTTTTGTTTATCTGCAAGACCCAATATTGTTGCCTATCCCATCATTTTTTTTTCCCTTCTTCTTTTGGTACGCTGGTAGGCATTTAGCCATAAGATTTGGAGCTCAAATTTGAATTTTTTGTTTAAAACTAGTGTTTGTCTATGAAGTGTGAACAAAACTTCAACTTCAATTTCAACCCATGATGTGAAATCTCAATTTGTCCAAGAAGTAGGATTTCAAATTTCAAGTTGTGATTTCAATACTTTTTAAATGTAAAACTTGATTCATAAATTTTATAATTTGCAAAATGAGACTCATCATTTTAGACTTTGCAAAAAAAAAAAAAAAAAAATTACTTTTGCTCAACATGAAGAGATTATTTGTACCATGTGAAAAAATTATATTAAATAACTAATTCCTACTATTGTTGATTTTTTTTTTTATCAGTGATCTTTGTAAAATTATGTGCATTTCAAAACCATGTCTTTTGCCCAATATTTATAAAAAGTCGACTTTATTCAGAAGTTTTCATATTAGTAAATTTAGTCGTTTACAACAATATCCAAAATAATATATTGCAAACACATGGATAACATCTTATTAACTCGAATTAATTATTTCAAATATAAATAGTATTAGTACTATGTGGAGTTAAATGTTTTATGTCATTTAAGTATACTACATTACAAACAACAATTATGGGGAAAAAAATCCTCTTACTAAAAACTGATTTTAGACCACTAGTTTTAATCGTCCCCGCCTTCATTTGCCAAAAAGTTTAAAAGACTTTGCCTCTATCCATATAAGTATGAGAGTCATTTTAATAGTTTTTTAGTCAGTATTTGCAATCTTCAAAATATGAAAGTGACTTTACAATATGAAATCCGGCATATAATTAGATAGAAATCAGCTTGAAAAGGCAATAAAATGAAGGAGAAGAATACCTCTAGGCGTTCAGCGACGGCAGACAGATGTGTGTGTGCCGGAATCACTTGCTCTCGAGGGTTAAATACTTTATAAAGAATAATGAACTACTGCAATAGGACAAATAGTGCTGGGCGGTTTTGATTGAGTGAGCCTGAACTCAAGTTAATTTCAGCCCATATCAACAATCGGGATGAGACAAGAGAGTTGTGCGGTTCCGATTGGTGAGCCCAATATTTTGTTTCAGCCCATTTTGTTTATATGTAAGGCCAATGTTGCTGGCTAGCCCATTATGTTTTTTTAGGGTACACTTGAAATATGTATATATTTTTTTAAAAGTTGTTCGTAAGCTACACTTCTTAAATCCGCAAGGAGCAAAAACTTCATATTTTTAAGCACTGCTTAGTTTCTTTAATGATACTTATTCCAATCATCATTATCTTCAATGTAATCTATATATACTTATTTCTCGGGAATGAGAAAAATGATGTGGCATACTTCTTTGACAAGGATCTATATTTATCTTTTTTTCCTCAATTTTTAATTTTTTTTTCCTTTTATTAGTAACTAAAATGTTGCATCAATCAAATTAATGTCAGTCTATTTATAACACCATTATTATTATTTATTAGCTCTTCTCCTAAATTTCCTTTACTTTCCTTGTATAGTAATCAATGTGGTAATTGTTGGTATTTAAAAGGTATGACTCATTATAAATAAATGCTAAAATATGAAAGGTCAGGTGATTTACCATAACCGATCAGTATGCATAACAGTTATTTTGACATATAAATATAAGAGAATAACTTCAAATCATGGCAATGATTTATGAAGAACAACTCCTGAAAGATACATACCGGATAGTGATTAGAAGGAATCCTAACACGATAACATGCAGGTTTGGCTAGATGATTGGAAGCTATCATAGAGCCAACTACAAAGGTTCAGGGTCATGAAGAACGGAAGTGCGAGAGTAGACAATGATGCAGCCTTTAGATGAGACGTGGTTTTTGCTAGGGAAGACAAAGTGAACGACTCTTCTTGGTTGGCATGGAAAGTTTTGAGATTGGGATTTAATTTGAGAGGGAGGAAAGTAGAAATTGGCTGTGGAGAGGGTTGTGAGTTTTATATAAAATCAAATTTTTAGTAGTTTTCTTAAAAGCTGGTAAGTGCATACGCATACAGAAATGCGTGTATATACATTGCAAATTAATAAGCAATGATTGCTTGATTTTAGTTATTTTTTCATTTGTTGATATCATTATAATGCACGAATGCAGGTGTTAAGAATCCAGGTGTTAAGTTTTTCTTTCTCGAGTTTACTTTGTCTCAAGTTTTAGCAATATTTTATTTTTCTCTCTCTTTTCCCCCTGTTTGCCTCATATTCTATTTAATTTAGTATGTGAAATTTTTTATTTTCTTAATTTTTGCATCAACTAAATTATGACGAACAAACTGATACGAAGCTAAATACATTTACATTAGTTAAGGTTAGAGGAAGATAGGCGAGGGATAGTAGGACGGATAAGTTTTGTACATTTACAATAGTTAAGGTTAGAGGAAGATAGGCGAGGGATAGTAGGACGGATAAGTTTTGTCAGTCATAGAATAATTTGTGGATATTAACTGATTAAGCATCATAAGTGCATGATCAAGTAAAAATGACAATGTATAGGATAATCCAACATAGGCCTGAGAAACATAACACTCAAAGTAAATAAAAAAGCTAAAAGTACAAAAAAGGAAAGAAAAGAAGAAGAAGAAGAAGAAGTAGCAGCAGCAGCAGTTAAAAGTAAGAAGATAAATAACCCGACATCAATGATTACACTAAACAAGATTAATTGTCTTCATACGTCAGTGCTTCGTGAAATTTTGGTACTCCTAAAGTAGCAATTTGATTTTATTTTTTCCTCCTTTGCTTCCTTGGTTACTCGAACTCGCAACTTTCGGGTTGAAAGTGGAAGGCGCTTACCATCTGAGCAACCCCCTCTTGTCAGCAATTTGATTTAAATTTCAGGGTATGACTTATTTCTCAGGTGCTATTTTCATTTGTCTTAAAATACATCTAAAATATTGAAACCTGTTTAAGTAATGTAACGGCACTCTTTTGGTAAAGCTGATTGAGGAGGTAAAAAAATTCCAGTACCACTGCTTATTCAAAGCTCAATTACTCCACATTAATGAAAGTAATAACAGCCTCTGCTAAATTCATGAAGATAAGCTATCTCTACTTATGATTTAATCAATTTCTAAAATTTATTTTTGTATCTTTTTTGCAATATAAGTACAACTTAATCAGTTCAATACTTAAGGTCATATAGATATTTTTTATTTGCTCAATTTGGCTACATTCACAAAAGATCTTTTATAAATTCAATTTGTTATTTTTACAACCGCGCAAAATGCGGCCATGTACACTAGTGTATGAGTATGTAGAGAAATGAATATAGCGTTGATTTAATCTCCATTTTCTAAATATTACGGCGAACGACAAGTGTATGGAAAAAATGTTTCCATTTGTGGTGAAAATCGTCAAGTCTGACCTTTTTTTTCTCAAAATCTTTTCATGCACCAAGTCAACTTAATTCTCATCAAATCATTGTTTTTCTACTATTTTCCAATACCCGATTCTTTGCATCCATTTTTAAGACGATCTCCCAGTCAAAGGAACATGAAGTTTCATTTTCTAACACGCCATATATAGCTTGAAGACAATTATAGGTGCAAAAGGCGAAAATGGTTATTTATGCTAGGAGATATGTTTAAAATTGTGTCTTAAATATAATGTTGCACCGTTTTAGTCCTCTAATTTCTTAAGAGTAAACACTTTTGTCAAATACTCCCTCCATCCCAAAAAGATTGTCTTAGTTTGACTTAACACAAAGTTTAAGAAAGAAAGAAAGACTTTTAAAATGTGTATCCAAAACAAGTTCTTTAGATATTTGTGTGATCAGAATCATCTCATAAAGTTAAATTATTTCTAAACATAGAAAGGTGTCAATCTTTTTGGGACATACTAAAAAAGGAAAGGAAAACAATCTTTTTGGAACGGAGGGAGTAGTATTTAATAAATTTTGATAGTTAGATTTAATAGAAAAATGTGAAAGAAAAGAATTTAAATAATAACATCAACAAATCCGTCAAATCCTAAAAATCGCAACACCATAAACTTCACAAGACACAAGAAATAGATAATTATAAAAAAACAAAAATTATACCTCAAAAAGCTGCATGGGTTCCAAATATAGATAAAAAATAACGTAAAACTACAGAAACTGCACCTCCAAATATTAGTTCAAGTTAAATTCTTTTTATTTCACTATCTTGTTAAATCCAACAATTAAAGTTAATTAAATATTTGATAAAGACTAGAAGGGCTCACTTTTAACTTAAAAAAAAAAAACCCAAATTACTTAAAAATGTATTTAAACAGCTAATTAAATTTACCTTCGAACATAAGATCACTTAGTCATTTTCTTATATTTTTAGATATGAAACCTACGCCTCAATAGGATTAGTAAGGTAAGGCCTAACCCCCTTGCTTGTACTTTTCTTTTGAGTTTCGCTTTTATTATATAAATAAAAAACTAACCCTAGACACCCCGCCTAGTGAATTTGCTTTAAAAAAAAAAAAAAGTCCTCGTGATCATGCTAATAAGAGGATTGATTATGGAAGTAAAATTCTCGAGGGAATTATTTCTTGCCTTTTCGAATTCAACAATTCTGTACAAAGCTCTGAACGGAGGCTAATGATGAGATTGAATTGTTCCAATAGACTCAGTCACCCAATAAGAATAGTCATTACTATTCTCTCCGGTTATTAATAAGTTTCCACATAATCTTTTTATTGTGATTCAAAATAAGTGTCCACGTAATCAAGAAGGAATAGACTTTTTTTTTTTTTTTAATTTGCCCTTATTAAGTGATAACTGATCATATCCAATATGTCGAGTTAATAATAATATGCAAATTTTAATTAGGGATAGTTTAGTCAAAAAATTTATTTTCTTCTGAGACTTAATAGTTTTTTAAAGAATGTGCTAAAGACTAAATTTATTTTGAACAGGAGGAAGTTTGTTATAACTGACCCAAGAAAAAAAAAAAGAAGAAAAATGAAAGTCTTTTTAATTCTTTAATGGGCGGCCAGAAAAATCTACCTCTTTCCATATTTGTCTGGTTCCAATTTTTTAATCCGTCTTTTGTGGAATCTCAAGATTATCTAGAAGTCTTTAAAAACTGTTGAAATATGCCCTTCTTCTAGCTTGAGACGTGACATGGATGATATCGTTCATAAGAATATTTCGTCCCATGCAAGTGTATTCATAAGATTCAATAAGCTTTTCTAGTATACACTAGACGCAAAATAATAAACAGTAATTTAATAGCAGAAAAAATAGAGAGGGAAGATTTTTCCATATGTATATGTGTCTTTCTCAAAGGAACAAATGTGTGTGTATATATATATATGTATATAAGTGAGATAATATATATATATATATATATATATATATATATATATAAGTGAGATAATCTGAACATTAAACTGGCCAAAAATCATAGTCATAATAGTTTAAAGATAATAATACTAAAACAATGACCATTATATGGATTAAGTTAAGGCACTTTTCTTTTTAGATTCAAGGTGTTCGGATTAGGCTTCGCAAGTAT
The DNA here is from genome assembly GCF_029784015.1 of Lycium ferocissimum. NCBI lineage: Eukaryota > Viridiplantae > Streptophyta > Magnoliopsida > Solanales > Solanaceae > Lycium > Lycium ferocissimum. Next base: position 436,463 of record NW_026725923.1, read on the forward strand.
ATTCCGCGCGTTTGGTGCAAATTCGTCTCTTTTGCCTTCACACTCTTTTCTCATGTATGCTAGTTTACTCTCTTTTTTTACTCTCTCTGTTCACTTTTACTTGTTCACTAGCTGACTTTGCACATCCCTTAAGAAATAATAAATGAAGTGTATAGTTTACCATGATACTCATATTACTTGGTGTATAGCCTTAATGAATTTTAAAAATGATTTGAAATGGATAATTAATGTTAAGGGTAACACAGCAAATTTTTTTTTTCTTGATATACGAAAATGAACAAGTAAAAGTGAAAAAATGTTTTTAAAATAGTGGACAAGTAGATATGAACGGAGGGAGTATCGCTTTACATTACTAATACTAAAGAATAATTCTTTATCAAGTGAAAAATAAGGTTCTGCCTAATTTCCGAGGGACAATTCCTTTTGAGATACCTTCATTTGTCTAACGGGTCAAAATACTTTACGCCCCCAATTTTACTTTAAAAATCAAACTCCTTCTCAACTTTGAACAATAGAGATTTTCTCCCCTTTATTCAATTGACTTTTTAAAATGCCTACTTTATCCTTACATTATTAACTTTTGTTTTCTTTTTTTACTTTTTTAAAATCATGTTATTTTTCATTTTTTTAATTTATGTAACAAATTTCTTATAAAAACTTAATATTGTCTTCTAAGCGAAGTAAAAAGTGAAAAATACTAATTGAGTATGTAGGTTAATGATGTTCTATAATAGAATAAATTAGCAGAATAAACAAAAAATTAATTTTATTAAAAATAATCAAAACTTTAATATTTATTTATACAAGTGAAAAATAACTAGTCATAATAACTTTATAAATATATTTATATGTAGGTAATGCAAAAACAATTAAAAAAATAGATGTAAATTTTTAAAATTTATTTATTTATACTGTAAATGAATTTTATTATGATTTAAGAAATATTCCATTAGAGATAATCAAAACTTGTTTATTTATATAAACAATAGAGAATAAGAGAGAAGTGAAACTTAATATACATACATATATACGTACTTACTGCATATAATATTGAAATAACAATCATAAAAAAGCATTATATTCTTGTTATAAATTCATAAATGTATTATTCTACTTATAATGTTAATAAACTTAAAATAAGAATCTATAAATACCTAGATTAAATAAATAAATATTATATACAATAAATGTAGGATTGAAAAGAATAAGGGTGAAATAAGGGTGAAATAGTCATTGAATAGGATAACGGGGGGAGAATGTCTATTGTTAAAGTTGAGAGGCGTTTGATTTTCAAAGCAAAGTTGGGGAGTATAAATGATTTTCACCCTTAGTCTAACACATTCTAACTAAAAGTCTTGACGTATCAATAGAGACGGATCCATGATTTTGAGGTTCCGAGTGTCAGATTATTTTGAGCTTCGACTTAATTCTTTTTAGCTTTGATTCGGATTATTCGTCTTTTCTATTTATATAAACAAATCGACTAAACAATTTTTTTGATAACTATAATAATTTTGAACAAAGCATAAACTTCAAAAGTATTACTTTATCAACACAAAATTATTATTCATTTATAATTGTTCTCGACAAGTTTTCATATTCTGAAGTTATCGTCTGACTCAAGAATAGGCAAATAAAACTAGAAATAGAACTCGTACATACATATTTAGATACTCAAAATAAAAACTTAATAAACACTACTCCCTCTGTCCCAATTTATGTGTTGATGTGGGGATTACAAGAGTTGATGAGTTGTTATTTGACCACAATTTTTTATATGCCTTTTAAATATTTTAAAAATTATAATTATTGACTTTTTTATGTAGTTTTCATAAATGTAAATTTTATTTTGAAATTTTTAAAATTATATTTAAACAAACAATCAAAATTAAAACGTTTGAATTTTGAAAAGGGAGAAATATCACATAAATTGTGACAGAAGAAGTATATGAATTACAAAACAGAAGCCAGAAGAATTATAAAACAGAAGCAAGAATTAACAAAATTTAAAAAGTCCAAAGTAGCTCATAAGGTAGAGCTCGTAATAAGGAAAAGTGAGTGAGCAACAAATAAAGAAAAAGAAAGAAAAGAAGAAGCAAAATAGAATATAAGGAAAGAAGAGAGCGTGAAAGAACCACGAAGGAACCTTTGAAATTTCAAAAAGAACAATATCGTGAAAGACCCTCAGTATATTTGCTTTCAATGACCTTCTATTAGCATGATCAGTAGTCAGTACACCCATTATTCCAGTTTAACTGTTCATACAATCCCCACTATTGTACAATGGAAACGTTGAAACAGAAAAAATACTAACTCTTCCTTTTTAAGAAAAGAAAATTGAAACTAGCTTGCAGCCAAGCCATTATCAACTACTAGTACAATTGCTCATATCCTGTTTTTGGTAGAAAAATTCATCCATGCTCCAAAAGCTGTCAGCTAAAACATTCTGATCATAATCCATCACATCGTTAAAGTTTCCATTTGCTGATTGGCCGAAAATATCCATATTATTATCATAACTATTGTCATCAAATGGAAAATGAGCCTTGACGAATGAATTTAAGTCCGAATCACCTATCTCACAAGGTGGAATTTTAGCACATTGTGGAATATCGGGAGATCTATAGATAATACTCGAGGAATGCGAACTTGAAGAACAGCTACTGCTGGTGTTGTTTTTCTCTAAAGTGAAACCTTGTGGGGTTGATTGTGAACTCTGATTCGATGATTGGATAACAGAGGAAGTGTCTATCTTCTGAAGAAGACGCGGTATCCACAAACAGCGAATCACTTCTTCAAATGCTGCACTATTCGAGTCAATCTTCAGATTTCTCGCCTGTTTCTGCACTCTTGTTCTCCAGTAATTCTTGATTTCGTTATCCGTTCTTCCAGGTAGATATTGCGCAATTTTTGACCATCTAGTAATAAGAAAACAAATATTTTGATCAAGATACGTAGTACTAGAAATCAGGCTTATCACAACAGTTCTAAAACAGTTGCAGTAGATAGGAAAACAGCTGCAATAGATCTATTGCAAATTTGCAATCAGTGGTGCTTTGAATTCAAAATTTTAAGAAGTTAAAGGAGATAGTAATTTTCTAGCGTGGGGTTCAGATGAACCCTCCTACGCCCCCTAGCTCCGCTAGCTTGCAATAGTTTAGTTGCAAAAGCTGGAAGAAGAATCAAACAGCAGTATATATACCTGTTACCCAACCTGGAATGAAGTTGAAGAATCACGAGCTGTTCCTGAGGAGTTAGATTTCCTCGTTTAACGTCCGGTTTAAGGTAATTTAGCCATCTCAATCTGCAACTCTTGCCTGTTCTCTTCAGTCCTACAGAAAAGAACATGTGCGCTAGCTTAGTGAAGGAAACAAAAATTAGACGAATACATGATTTAAGGACAAGCGAAAGATTCAAGAATGACTATACAGAAGAATTACCAGCATGTTTAGCTAGCATATTCCATCGGCCTTCGCCGTGATTGGTAATGTAGTGGACAAGGAGATTGTCTTCTTCAACAGTCCATGGACCTTTCCTCAATCCAATTTCATCATCACTAGAGCTGCTACTTGAACTTTTAGACAAGGAAGACATGTCTGTTTCGATTGAGAGATTTATTTAGTACTACTGAATGTGCTAAAAGTAGTTTGAAGCAAGAGAGAGTAGCCAGCTCAGATTTATAAGTTCCAAGTTTCAGAGTACTCTCACCAACTTTATAGTAAAGTGGATGCTGCGTGGAACTTGCCTCTTAAAGTTAATTTCCAAAAGTCTTAACCAAAGAGGTTCAGAAATTAACGAGAAAATTAGAGGACTTTTTCATATATTTGGAAAGTTAAGTCAGTTAGAAATTAAAAAGTAAGTCGTCCATTAATGTGACTTCCACCCAGTTACGGAGAGGGTGACCAACATGGCTCCCTCCGTCTCAATTTATGTGATATAATTTGGTTAATATGAAGTTTAAGAAATAAATGTAGACTTTTAAAACTTGTGGTCTAAATCAAGATATAGATATATGTGTGATTGTAAATCATTTCATTAAGGACAAAAGAAGCAGTTTTAAGAAGTGTATCACATAAATTGAGATAACGAGATTATTAGTTTTTAGGCTATAGTACCTAATATTAAGCAACATCCATGGTTAATTAAACAAGACTAAAGTCATCCAAACAAGCTTAATTTAAGTAGCGTGGAGTGTTCGCAGGTCTTATAAAATAGTGTCAATGTGAAAAGCTTTTTTTTTTTTAATGTAGAATTCCACATTGAAGATTAAGATAAGTAAGAAGAGGTTGATAAAATTTCCGATAAGGACACAAAAAGTTACTGTATTATGAAATGTTGTTTTGCAGGCCGGAAGGGCCCAGGAACGAGATGACAAATATTTCCTCAGCAGTCAGCACTAGTACTTACATCAAACTAAACCAATTAAATTATAAAAGTTACTTACAAATTAAAATGAAAATATATGAACTTACTAATTTAAGTGATAAAAAACTTAAGCAAGACATATATTTGTATTCATTTACTTGACATAAACACTGGGCTACGACAAACTCTTCTTTTGTAGTTCAATTATGTGAGGGTGTGGCCTAGTTGTAAATGAAATGACACAAGCTTCGGAGATCAATTCAAATCCTAGCAAGGTAAAAAATTATTAATTGATTTCTTTCCTATTAAACTAATAGCCTGTTTGGCCAAGCTTTTAAAATCAACTTATTTTAAAAAGTGCTTTTTTCAAACGCATTTTTCAAAAAAGTACTTTTGGCAAAAAATAATTTGGCCAGTTGATTTAAAAAGTACTTTTGAGTAACAATTAGTGTTTGACCAAAATTTTAACAAGTGATTCTAAGTGTATTTTTCTCAAAAGTATTTTTCAGAAAAGTGCTTTTGGGCAAAAGTTATTTTTTTAAACGAAAAAGCTCGTCAACATTAACCAAAAATACTTATTTCCTCCCAAAAGCTTGACCAAACACCTCAATTTTTAAAAAATAAGCACTTATTAAAAAAATAAATATTTTTGAGAGAAAAATAAGTTTAGCCAAATAGGCTATAAGTCACTGAAGGCAGAATTAGCCGATATATGTGTTGATGAGAGGTTAATAGATACACAGTCAAATAATGATCGTCATAAAAATTAAATAAAAAACTTAAAAATAGAGAGAAGGGTGTCCATTTTCCAAGATTCTCCACTGATTCAACGTGGTTGGCTGAAACACATGTACTACTACAACTGTATCCAGAGTTCACAAAGTGTACTAATAAAACGTGGGGATTTTGATGTTCTCTTGGCAAGAAGGCGGCAGTTTGAGCCGCTGCTTGGATTTTCATTACTAGTTCCCCACTCTAACTTTAATGATGCCGACTTATTGCAACGACGGTGTTTATATGTGGTTCTTGCTTCTCCCAAATGCCTATCATACACTCGAATAATTATATAAAGTTTTTCTTTAATTGAAAAGTCCTGGAATGCGGCTGGATTTGACTCAAATATCTCAATGGCGTTAAGTTTACAAGTCATAGGTTCTATAAGAAATAACGAGATAAGTCCAAATAAAAGTTGAGCACATCCAATACTATTGCAATTTAGCACACTTGTATTTGAGAAAAAAAAAAAATAGAATCATGCTGTTCATACTAGTACTACGAAAAATAATGGTTCACTTTGTAACAGCATTAAATTCACTCAAACATGGTTACTACTGCTACAAGAAAGATGTTGCATGCCTACCTCTAAATTTGGCACGTTTATTTAATGTACACTTAAACTGTTTGTGGTCCTAACTATATCTAAACTTGGCACACTTTATTCAATGAATATTTAAACTTTTTATCGTCCTAATTACCCTCTTGGAGTTGGCTCAAGGACGCTTGCCGGGCGTCCGGCAGCGTCTAAACCCCCATCCAATTTTTGGGCCAATCCCCCTCCGTACCATCAAAAAATGAGATTCTTGTCGAATAGAGTAATTATGACTAAATTTAAATGTACACTGGATATTAGTTAGAAATTCTGCCTAAGAAAAATGCATCGTAGACGGAAGATTCGTACAAACAGAACATCAAGATTGCCATATCACAATCACTGAAGTCTATTACCTTGATTGCCTATACAGCCATTTCCATACCATTTATGTGTAGCAATGAATATCTTACCTACACCACGAACGCAGCAAGGTGAAGGATGTATGCAATCTCAAGTTCTTTGAGGAAAGAGAAATCATTCAACAAGAAGTTAAAAATTAGCAACCAACTTAACGTGGACCCTTTAAAGTAATTTGATACAGGGGTTCTTAATGAAAATATTACTCAAAGGTAGACAATTTATACCAACTTAATTTGAACACTTTAAATGATTCCTCACCCTTGTTTATTTAATTTAGGACAAACGTGCGAATATACCCTTCAACTTTGCGATTTAGAGCTGATATACCCTCGTTATAAAAGTGGTGTATATATATATCCCCGCCGTTACAAAATGGTGCAAATATACCCCTGCCGTTATAAAATAGTGTAAATATACCCCTGCCGTTATAAAATGGTGCAAATATACCCTTTTTGTTGACCGATTTTTTTTAAAAATCATTTAGGTTATTTTTTAATTAAAAAAATGCCACGTGACTTTAAAAAAAAAGTCTACCTACTTTTTTGTTAATAGACATATTTTCTAAAGCCATATGGTATTTTTTTCCTGATGTGTCGGGTTTGGTCTATTTAAAAAAATATCTCTGTGACTTAAAAAAAATAAGTTATCTATTTTTTTAAATGAACCAGACCCGACACACTAGAAAAAAAAATACTAAACGTATGTCTACTAAAAAAAAAATAGGTTGACTTTTTTTAAAATCACATGACATTTTTTTTAATTAAAAATAACCTAAATGATTTTTTTTTTTTAAAAGATTCCGTCAACGAAAAGAGTATAAATTTGTACCATTTTGTAAAGGCAAAGATAGATATACATTATTTTTGTAACGAGAAGTATAGCTGCTCTAAATCAGAAAGTTAGGGGAGTATTTTCTCCTTTGGCCTTTAATTTATGTAGTAATAAAAGTTTGCCGGTAGACTATTTTGGAAGGGGAGAAAATACGGCGAGAAGACTATAAATCCTTCCCCTGTCAATGTCGGTGTGCATAATACATGACTTCATATTTCTGAATAGGTGTGATGTGACCAAGAAATTTGACAAGAAGAATCGTATATTTGACGCTGGAAACTCTTAGGGGTCGTTTTGGTAGATAGTCGAAATTATATCGAGATTATAATCTCAGGATTAATTTATCCCATCTATTGGGATTATTTTATACCATCTAAAAGATGGATAAAATAATCCTAAAGATATGTTGGGATAAGAGGTATAATGTTTGGATATCCTAAAGACTAATTTTTGTACCATGTTTGATACAAGGTATAAATTTATCCTATCCTTCTACTAAACACGTTGCAGACAAAATTGGGCACGGATATCCTGGGCCTATACCTTCTACCAAACGACCCCTTAGTATAATTCAGCAGGCTAAAACACTTTGTTCCAAACCGACAAACTCTGGTTGTCAAACTATGACAGGAGTGTAAACGATTTGATTAAAAATCAATTCAAATCGATTAAATAAATTAATATTTATTCGGGTTAGGTTAGGTTTGATTTGATGTTGAATTTTTAAAAATTAATAATATTTAGTTTGATTTTAATTTTACTAAAAGTAAATCGAAGAAAAAATCTAACCGAACCGACAGATTTTATATATAATTTTTATAATTATATATATACAATATATTAATTTTTATAAATACTTTAAAATAATTTATATACTTTTTAAGCAAAATTTTGTTTACCTTAAGCCGATTTAAAAAAGAAATATATGAATTCAAACTCACTTATTCAAAGAAACAACTATATGAGATTTACCTAGATTTATTTTTGTATTTCTTATAAACTTTATTTAATTGTTTAGAAACATAAATCCTAGGACATTTTCTCCATAATGCAAGAAACTATAGCTACCACATTAAAAGGGTAATAACGGATTATAAATTGAAAAATGATAGAAAATACTCTCCTAATTGGAGGAAAAATAATACTATAAAATAGAGAAATATCGTTAATTTTCTTAAAAACCTAAACCGAACCAAATCGACTACAACCAAATCGATGAATATGTATTATATTTGATTTGGTTTGGTTTTAATAATTTTAAAAGTCTACTAGATTGGTTTGGTTTTGATTTTAACCCAAAACCGACCCAAACCGATCCATAAACACCCCTACTCAGACCTTTATATAGCTCTTCAATCTTTGAATCTATTACTATAATACTAATAGGCATCCTTCAGATGAAGTTTAAAAAAGAGAATGGCTTCTCCACGGACCACAAACATCAGTGTCATGGCTGAGAATACAAGCCCAATAATTCTACAAAGGCAGCAACAAATTCTTTAAAGATAAATCATGTTGACAAGTCTTGTGGAAGTGTCAAAGAAGCCAATTCATCGAAGTTTCTCAATCAAGGTGATTAGGCGGGATAAACGGCCGCCATAGAGATAGGGCAAGTAATTAACCAAATAGTTAAGTGTTAGTTAACGTGAAATGAGATAATAGGAAGAAGAAGACGACTTGAATGAAGTAGTATGAATTGTATTCAATAATGTGTTGAATATACAAGGGTATACAATGTTTATATACTGATATACAGAGGCAGTTTCTTCCTAATTAACTAACTGCTATTTGGACTTCACATAGTTAGTTAAATAACTAACTTCCGGAACTAGTAAAAGACTATAATGCCCTTCTATACTTTATCACTCCCCCTCAAGCTAGGTGGGGTAAATATGTTTAAAAAAACCTAGCTTGGACAATAAAAACTCATGCTGAACCTTGCTTAAGCCCTTGATCAACACATTAGCAGGCTGATCTTTGGTGCATATGTACTTGATCACAATCTGGCCTTGTTGAAGCTTTTCTCTTATGAAATGGCAGTCTATTTTTATGTGTTTTGTCCTTTCATGGTAGACAGGATTTGCAGATATCTGAATTGCTGCTTTACTTTCACTAAACACCTCAACTGGTGGTTCAATATTAGCACCAATCTCTTGTAGTACACCTAGTAACCAAGTTATCTCTGAAACTATAGATGCTAGACTCTTGTACTCAGCTTCAGCTGAGCTTCTAGTGCTTCTTTGCTTTCCATGACTCTAGGGACTCACCAACCTTGATCATAAAGCCTATTACTGACTTCCTTGTAAGAGGACAAGCAGCCCAGTCTGCATCACAAAAGGCAGACATTGTTTTTGCTGATTTACTAGACAGCAGTGTCCCAAGACCTGGTTGAGCTTTTACATATCTAACAATCATAAGTGCAGCATCTATATGTGACCTTTTTGGTTGTTGTAAGAATTGACTGAGTGTCTGAACCACAAAGGAAAAATCAGGTCTGGTCATTGCAAGACAGAGTAATTTCCCTGTCAATCTTTGATATACAGTCTGATCAATTAATAGATCTTCAACTGTCTGCTTCTGACTTTGTGTGTGATCATCAAATTGCTTTGAAGTAAGTTTGAATAATGTCAATATATGTCCCTACTGGTTTTGATGCTGGGAGACCAACTTCAGATATAAGCTCAAAGGCATATTTTCTCTGATGCGTGATAATTCCTCTTTGTTTCTGGTAAATTCAATGCCAGGAAAATACTTTAACTCACCCAAGTCCTTCATCTTGAAAGCCTGTTGTAGAGACTGTTTTGTTTCTTCAATTACTTCCAATGAGCTACCTGTAATCAGCATATCATCAACATAAACTAACACTAGAACTATACTCTCAGCAGTCCTTTTTATGAACAAAGAATAATTATGCTGACTTTGTTTGAATTTCATCTTAATCAAGGCCTCAATGAGTTTCGCATTCCATTGTCTTGGTGCTTGTTTGAGCCCATACAATGACTTCACCAGTCTACATACTTTCTCCCCCCGACTGGTGAGACCTTGAGGCAAATTCATATATATTTCATCACAAAGATCACCTTGAAGAAAGGTATTATACACATCTATTTGATGAATGTGCCAATGCTTTGATGCTACCAAGGATAAGACAGTTCTTACAGTTACCATACCATCTTAACTACTGGACTGAAAGTTTCTTTGTAATCTATGCCTTCTTTTTTATTATAGCCTTTTGCCACAAGTCTTGCCTTGAACCTTTCAACTTCACCATTAGCTTTATACTTTATCTTATAAATCCACCTGCAACCTATTGGAGTTTTTCCTACTGGTAAATCAGTCAGTTCCCATGTATGATTACTTTCAAGAGCTTGTATTTCAGCCTGCATAGCCTCTACTTATCTAGGATCTTTAGTTACTTCAGCATAACTAGTAGGCTCAGTAAGACTTGAGAAAGCAGCAATATATGCTTGATGTACAGGAGATAAGCTATCATAACTGACATAGTTGCACAAAGGATAGTGCACATCTTCATTGATATTCAAGGATACAAAATGCTTCATCCAAACTGGAGGTTGTTTTCCTCTTGATGATATTCTTTTAGGAACCCTGGATTGAATCTGACCAGCTTCAGTATTTAGAGGCATAATTTCTTGATTTAGAGCCTGCACTGGTCCTGTATTTTGTTCCTGAGCCAGCACCTGATGTGGTTGTGTGTCACATTACTGTTGTGGATTTGGCATTTGATCATGATCAACTGTATGTGAATTAACTTCCATGCTTGTGAACTTTGCCTTTAGCTGTTTTGAATATCAGATACTGAAACTTCAGTATCATACAACAAACTTGAGTCTAATAAATTGTCTACAAATATTGGCACCTCAATAGTTGATGTTACTGCAAATGGAAATATTGCTTCCTTAAAGATAACATCCCTACTTACAAAAAAACTTTGTTAGACAAATCATATAAAATATATCCCTTGTGCACTTCAGAGTAGCCCATATGCACAACAGTTTTTACTCTAGACATCATTTTGTCTGGTTCTATTAAACTCTTTACAAAATACAAACACCCTAACACTCTGAGGTGTGTAAACATTGGTTGTTTGTTGTATAATTTTTCATAAGGTTACTTGTCATCTATCAACCTACTAGGAATTCTGTTGATTAAGTAGATTGCAGCCAACACACAATGTCCCCAAAATCTAATAGAAATCTTATCTTGGAATCTTAATGCGCTTGTGACTTCTACAATATGCTTATGTTTTCTTTCTGCTACTCCATTCTGTTGAGGAGTACAAGGACAAGTTCTTTGATGTAGTATACCCAACCTTTTGAACAAACTATCCCAAACACTATTCACAAATTCAGCGCCATTATCAGTTCTTATAACTTTTACACATTTATCAAATTGAGTTTGCACAAACTGCAGAAACTGTTGAATAGATACACAAACATCTTTTTTTGTTTAAAAAAAAGTTAACCAAGTCGTTCTGGAAAAATCTTCAACAAGATTCAAGAAGTATTTATTTCCATCAATTGTAGTTGTTTTGTAAGGACTCTAAAAGTCTACATGAATTAACTGAAAACTGCCAGTACTTCTAATGCTACTAACGAGAAATGCTAACCTAGTTTGCTTAGCATGAGGGCAGACTATACAACATATTACTAACATGTGGTAAATCCATAGACAACACTCTTCCTAACACACCAGAAGACACATGCCCAAGTCTCTTATGCCATAACTCTACATTTGACTGATTAACACTTGTTTGCAACTTTGATTTGTCTTGACCAGCTAAAGAAGTACTTCTAGCAATCTTTGTAGGTACTTTTATTTCCTTCAACAGCAGATATAGTCTTCCCTTTTCCTTACCAATCTCCCTCACCTTGCCATTGGAGAGATCCTGGAAAACACAGAAATCAGAAAAGAAGGAGATTGAGAATCTTAAATCTCTTGTAATCTTACTAACATACATCAAGTTGTATCTGAACTGAGGCACATGAAATACATTTGTAATAATACTCCTAAGAGAAACACAGTTGACCCTATATGTGTGACAAGTGCAATGTCACCATTAGGTAGAAAAACTTTCTTTTGAACCACGGGGTTACTAATTGTCTCCTTTGATAACATATCTAATTTATACACCATATGATTAGTAGCACCTGTGTCTATGATCCATACTTCACTATCTTCTAAAACAAGCAAAGCTTTACCTGCTATGTTTGCTGAGTCTGCAGGTTCTGCATTCTTTAAAGTAGAAGTCTGTTGGTTATTTAGCATCTGCAAAATCTGCTCATACTAATCTTTAGTGAATCCACAATTATGCAGTTGTCTTGCATATTCTGCATTCTTAGTTGCGCCCTTATTGTAAGCCTGGTGGCTGATCATATTGGTATTTAAACCATAGCTGAAATTTGCCTGTTGTTGAGGAACACCAATATTGCTAGTATCAAACTACTCAGACTGCACATTATAGGCAGTACTAGTTCCATTTCCATATGGTTTCTTTTTTGACTTACAAAAGTCACATATTACATTTGGATTATAAGATTTCTTAAACTTGTGATTACTATAAGTTTGAGAATTCTGACCCCTATAATTCTGAGTTTTTGAGTACATCACCAATGAGTCAAGATTGTTAGATGGTATTCCACTCTGACTCTCCATACTACCACCACCACCGCTTACATTAGTAGAAATAGCCTTTTGTCCTTCATCACCAACAATCATAGCATAAGCCTGATTTATACTAGGTGATTCATAAGCAGTATTTGACTCCTAGCCTGTTGATAAGAATCATTCAATCCCATCAAGAATTGGTACAATTTTTGTTAATAGACATGAGTCAAGAAATCCCTTAGATCTTTCACAATTACAAAGAGGTGGAACCAAAGCATCAAATTCACTCCACAAGTTCTTCGAGTT